>NC_084590.1:5142326-5344826 GCF_033807715.1 Cololabis saira | reverse complement strand
ACTTGAAACAGCTGAAAATTGTCAAATAAGTTATTTTTCTGGTGTTATTTTTCTGGTGATGACTCAATGTTGAAATAGCAGTAAAACCACATTCATTGATGAAATGACATAAGGGATGGGAAGGGGGGGAGGCAGTTTTACAGGGGGGATGATTTTGACCGTTTTTATTTCAGGGGGGGATGATTTTGACCGTTTTTATTTCAGGGGGGGATGATTTGGACCGTTTTTATTTCAGGGGGGGATGCCATCCCCCCTCATCCCCCCTCATCCCCCCTCAACTCCAGTACTACTTATATGTGCCATGGTGAAGAAATGGCTTTGCCATGTGCACAGAATGTGGAAGTGATACATTTGGACTCTCCGTACAGCCTTTTATGTGGTTGTCTGAAAACAGATGGAGATCAGACATGGCTGACTCTAATGCGACTCTTACTTTTTAAAGCATAGCTTTCCATCGGGAGGAAGTGGTGCTTCATCTGGACCCAATCACTTATAAAACTAAGGTGTTATGTTTGTGTCCTCACGCACGCCATCGACGTGAGTCGCAACTCATTCTCATCTTCTACGTCTGATGCATTTTTGTGTGTTGTTGCAGATTTGTTTGGTTGGTATTTCTGTCTTCCCCTGCAGCTGAGCGTGTCGCCGTGACTGGAGGAGTCAACTCAATACAACATAAAAGACAGACATTTCTGACAGGGGACCAGCTCCAAATAGTTTTTTGTTGTCTGCTTCATTGGATGGTGTAAGTTGAGCGGGACTCCCAGGTTTTGGCCGTAGCTTTGGTCCTGCTGCTCTGCAGCTGCACCCTGCTGCTGGCGGTAAAAGCTGGCCTCCCATTTGTCCTGCTGCACTTCACTACATCCCTGCTTTTATTGGGTGTGAGTGACTTGTTAGCAGTCATCTAAAAAGCGTTTGAAAAGGCTTTTTCTCCTCTCGTGCACAGACTCGTGCTTAAAACTTGTGCTCGGATAGTTCTCATGGAGCGGAGAAAACCCTGCGAGGCTTGAGCTCAGGAGAGAAGCGCTGATGGCATCAGCATGTTTCTATGTGCTGTTGTACGTCCGCAGATTGTCCTGTGCATTCACTGATACCAGGCTTGGACCGGGACGTGGAATCACACGCACTTCTGTCTTCATCACAACGGAGAGAGTATTTTATTTCATTTAGTACATTTCCAAAATGATTTTGTGAGAACTGCAGCTTCTGAACAATTGTTGAACAAATGTTTATCTCTCAGACCTGAAATTAATATTACGGCATAGTGTATTAGTAGAAATAAAGAATGTGATTTTGTTTAACTAAAATGCCCATTAGAACAAGACAAACAAATAAATGAATGTATTTACTTAGTAGTGATGTGGGACTTTTATCCCGGGTACCAGTTGAAGTATATGAGCTCCTGCAAAGTTGCTTTTGCTTTTATTGTTATTATTATTATTTATTTATTTATTTTTTATTATTATTGTAATATACTGCCAATGCTATGTAAACATGTTTGTATTATGAATAACTTCATCATGCATCCTTCTAAAATAACATACCTGTGAATATTTTTTTTACAGACGGAAATTGTTGCATATTTTTTCTTTATCACTGAATTTACGACCATTCACACTCAGTTCAGTGGGCGTGAGAGCACGTGAAGCTAAACTGCTGGATTAAAGATACAGATGTGACAGCAATGATGTCGCTCAGCAGTGGCTGTTCATCTGTCCATCTGTCCATCTGTTCCCCCAGAGGGACTGAGCAGCACACATCCACCCAGATACATCCACCGACCGATGGGTGGATGTATATGGGTGGATGTGTGCAGGGTGGATGTATCTGGGTGGATGTATCTGGGTGGATGTGTACAAGGTGGATGTATCTGGGTGGATGTATCTGGGTGGATGTGTACAAGGTGGATGTATCTGGGTGGATGCATCTGGGTGGATGTGTGCATGGTGGATGTTTGCAGGCTGGATGTGTGCAGGGTGGAGGTATCTGGGTGGATGTATCTGGGTGGATGTGTGATGGGTGGATATATCTGGGTGGATGTATCTGGGTGGATGTGTTCTGGGTGGATGTGTACTGGGTGGATGTATCTGGGTAGATGAAAGTGGGTGGATGTGTGCTGGGTGGATGTATCTGGGTGGATGTATCCGGGTGGATGTGTGCATGGTGGATGTTTGCTGGGTGGATGTATCTGGGTGGATGTGTGCTGGGTGGATGTGTGTGGGTGGATGTATCCGGGTGGATGTGTGCAGGGTGGATGTGTACTGGGTGGAGGTATCTGGGTGGATGTATCTGGGTGGATGGGTGCAGGGTGGATGTATCTGGGTGGATGTGTGCAGGGTGGATGTATCTGGGTGGATGTATCTGGGTGGATGTGTGCAGGGTGGAGGTATCTGGGTGGATGTATCTGGGTGGATGTGTGCAGGGTGGATGTTTACTGGGTGGAGGTATCTGGGTGGATGTATCTGGGTGGATGTGTGCAGGGTGGATGTGTGATGGGTGGATGTGTACTGGGTGGATGTGTGCTGGGTGGATGTTTGCCGGGTGGATGAGTACTGGGTGGATGTGTGCTGGGTGGATGTTTGCAGGGTGGATGTGTGAAGGGTGGATGTGTCTGGGTGGATGTGTGCAGGGTGGATGTGTGCTGGGTGGATGTATCTGGATGGATGTGTGATTTGTGGATGTATCTGGGTGGATGTGTTCTGGGTGGATGTGTACTGGGTGGATGTATCTGGATGGATGTGTACTGGGTGGATGTATCTGGATGGATGTGTACTGGGTGGATGTATCTGGGGGGATGTGTGCTGGGTGGATGTTTGCAGGGTGGATGTGTGCAGGGTGGATGTGTACTGGGTGGAGGTATCTGGGTGGATGTGTGCAGGGTGGATGTATCTGGGTGGATGTGTGCAGGGTGGATGTGTGCTGGGTGGATGTGTGCAGGGTGGATGTATCTGGGTGGATGTGTGCAGGGTGGATGTTTGTCGGGTGGATGAGTACTGGGTGGGTGTGTGCTGGGTGGATGTGTGCTGGGTGGATGTTTGCAGGGTGGATGTATCTGGGTGGATGTGTGATGGGTGGATGTATCTGGGTGGATGTATCTGGGTGGATGTGTTCTGGGTGGATGTGTACTGGGTGGATGTATCTGGATGGATGTGTACTGGGTGGATGCATCTGGTTGCATGTGTACAAGGTGGATGTATCTGGGTGGATGTATCTGGGTGGATGTATCTGGGTGGATGTATCTGGGTGGATGAAAGTGGGTGGATGTGTGCTGGGTGGATGTATCTGGGTGGATGTATCCGGGCGGATGTGTGATGGGTGGATGTATCTGGGTGGATGTGTGCAGGGTGGATGTGTGCTGGGTGGATGTGTACCGGGTGGATGCATCTGGGTGGGTATGTACTGGGTGGATGTATCTGGGTGGATGCATTTGGGTGGATGTGTACTGGGTGGATGTATCTGGGTGGATGTGTACCGGGTGGATGCATTTCGGTGGATGTGTACTGGGTGGATGTATCTGGGTGGATGCATCTGGGTGGATGTATCTGGGTGGATGCATCTGGGTGGATGTATCTGGGTAGATGCATCTGGGTGGATGTATCTGGGTGGATGTGTACCGGGTGGATGCATCTGGGTGGATGTATCTGGGTGGATGCATCTGGGTGGATGTATCTGGGTAGAAGTGTGCAGGGTGGATGTGTGCTGGGTGGATGTATCTGGGTGGATGTGTGCTGGGTAGATGTGTACTGTGTGGATGTATCTGGGTGGATGAAAGTGGGTGGATGTGTGCTGGGTGGATGTATCCGGGTGGATGTGTGCAGGATGGATGTGTGCTGGGTGGATGTATCTGGGTGGATGCATCTGGGTGGATGTATCTGGGTGGATGTGTGCAGGGTGGATGTGTGCAGGGTGGATGTGTGCTGGGTGGATGTATCTGGGTGGATGAAAATGGGTGGATGTGTGCTGGGTGGATGTATCTGGGTGGATGTGTGCAGGGTGGATGTGTGCTGGGTAGATGTGTACTAGGTGGATGTATCTGGGGGGGATGCGTGCTGGGTGGATGTATCTGGGTGGATGTATCTGGGGGGGATGTGTGCTGGGTGGATGTATCTGTGTGGATGTATCTGGGTGGATGTGTGCTGGGTGGATGTATTCAATTCAATTCAATTTTATTTATATAGCGTCTAATACAAAAGATGTTATCTCTAGACACTTTCCAGAGATCCAGAACATGAACATAAACATAAACATAAACATAAACATAAACATAAACCCCCGAGCAATTATTATATAAACAATGGCAGGTAAAAACTCCCATAGTGGGGGAAAAGCCTTAAGCCAAACAGTGGCAAGAAAAACTCCCCTTTAGGAGGGAAGAAACCTTGAGCAGGACCAGGCTCATAAGGGGGGACCCTCCTGCAGAAGGCCAGACTGGGGGAGTCAGGGACGTCAGCAGCACACAGCAGGCAGGTGGAAGCAGCAGGGGGATGACCAGAGGTGGGGGGGCGGGGGGTGTCGTGTTCTGGGTGGATGTGTACTGGGTGGACGTGTGCAGGGTGGATGTGTACTGGGTGGATGTATCTGGGTGGATGTGTGCTGGTTGGATGTGTGCAGGGTGGAGGTATCTGGGTGGAAGTGTGCTGGGTGGATGTGTGCTGGGTGGATGTTTGCAGGGTGGATGTGTGCTGGGTGGAAGTATCTCGGTGGATGTATCTGGGTGGATGTGTGCAGGGTGGATGTGTGCTGGGTGGATGTGTACTGGGTGGAGGTATCTGGGAGGATGTATCTGGTTGGATGTGTGCAGGGTGGATGTGTGCTGGGTGGATGTGTACAGGGTGGATGTGTACTGGGTGGAGGTATCTGGGAGGATGTATCTGGTTGGATGTGTGCAGGGTGGATGTGTGCATGGTGGGTGTATCTTGGTGGATGTGTTCTGGGTGGATGTATCTGGGTGGATATGTGCAGGGTGGAGGTATCTGGGTGGATGTGTGCTGGGTGGATGTGTGCAGGGTGGATGTATCTGGGTGGAGGTGTGCAGGGTGGATGTGTGCTGGATGGATGTGTGCAGGGTGGATGTGTGCTGGGTGGATGTGTACAGGGTGGATGTGTACTGGGTGGAGGTATCTGGGAGGATGTATCTGGTTGGATGTGTGCAGGGTGGATGTGTGCATGGTGGGTGTATCTTGGTGGATGTGTTCTGGGTGGATGTATCTGGGTGGATATGTGCAGGGTGGAGGTATCTGGGTGGATGTGTGCTGGGTGGATGTGTGCAGGGTGGATGTATCTGGGTGGAGGTGTGCAGGGTGGATGTGTGCTGGATGGATGTGTGCAGGGTGGATGTGTACTGGGTGGAGGTATCTGGGTGGATGTGTGCAGGGTGGATGTGTGCAGGGTGGATGTGTGATGGGTGGATGTGTACTGGGTGGATGTGTGCTGGGTGGATGTTTGCCGGGTGGATGAGTACTGGGTGGATGTTTGCAGGGTGGATGTTTGCTGGGTGGATGTTTGCAGGGTGGATGTGTGCAGGGTGGATGTGTGAAGGGTGGATGTATCTGGGTGGATGTGTGCAGGGTGGATGTGTGCAGGGTGGATGTGTGCAGGGTGGATGTGTGCAGGGTGGATGTGTGTAGGGCGGTTGTGTTCTGGGTGGATGTGTTCTGGGTGGATGTGTGCTGGGTGGATGTGTGTTGGGTGGATGTGTGTTGGGTGGATGTGTGAGGGGTGGATCTATCTGGGTGGATGTATCTGGGTGGATGTGTTCTGGGTGGATGTATCTGGGTGGATGTGTACTGGGTGGATGTGTGCAGGGTGGAGGTATCTGGGTGGATGTGTGCAGGGTGGAGGTCTCTGGGTGGATGTGTGCAGGGTGGAGGTATCTGGGTGGATTTGTGCTGGGTGGATGTGTGCTGGGTGGATATGTGCAGGGTGGAGATATCTGGGTGGATGTATCTGGTTGGATGTGCCAGGGTGGATATGTGCAGGGTGGATGTGTACTGGGTGGAGGTATCTGGGTGGATGTATCAGGTTGGATATGTGCAGTGTGGATGTGTGCAGGGTGGATGTGTGCAGGGTGGATGTGTACTGGGTGGAGGTATCTGGGTGGATGTTTGCCAGGTGGATGTGTGAAGGGTGGATGTGTACTGTGTGGATGTGTGCTGGGTGGATGTTTGCCGGGTGGATGTTTGCAGGGTGGATGTATCTGGGTGGATGTGTGCAGGGTGATTGTGTGCTGGGTGGAAGTGTGCAGGGTGGATGTGTGCTGGGTGGATGTTTGCAGGGTGGATGTGTGCAGGGTGGATGTGTGCAGGGTGGATGTATCTTGTTGGATGTGTGCTGGGTGGATGTGTGCTGGGTGGATGTGTGCAGGGTGGATGTGTACTGGGTGGAGGTATCTGGGTGGATGTATCTGGGTGGATGTGTGCAGGGTGGATGTGTGCTGGGTGGATGTATCTGGGTGGATGTGTGCAGGGTGGATGTGTGCTGGGTGGATGTTTGCAGGGTGGATGTGTTCCGGTTTGGATGTGTGCAGGGTGGATGTATTTGGGTGGATGTGTGCAGGGTGGATGTGTGCAGGGTGGATGTGTGCTGGGTGGAGGTGTGCAGGGTGGATGTGTGCAGGGTGGATGTGTACTGGGTGGAGGTATCTGGGTGGATGTATCTGGGTGGATGTGTGCAGGGTGTATGTGTGACGGGTGGATGTTTGCCAGGTGGATGTTTGCAGGGTGGATGTGTGAAGGGTGGATGTATCTGGGTGGATGTGTGCAGAGTGGATGTGTCAAGCGTGGATGTATCTGGGTGGATATGTGCGTGGTTGATGTGTTCAGGGTGGATGTGTGCTCGGTGGATGTGTGCTGGGTGGATGTGTGCTGGGTGGATGTGTTCTTGGTGGATGTATCTGGGTGGATGTATATGGTTGGATGTGTGCTGGGTGGATGTGTGCAGGGTGGATGTATCTGGGTGGATGAAACTGGTTGGATGTATCTGGGTGGATGTGTACTGGGTGCATGTGTGCAGGGTGGATGTATCTGGGTGGATGTGTGCAGGGTGGATGTATCTGGGTGGATGTGTGCAGGGTGGATGTATCAGGGTGGATGTATCTGGGTGGATGTGTGCTGGCTGGATGTGTGCAGGGTGGATGTATCTGGGTGGATGCATCTGGGTGGATGTTTACTAGGTGGATTTATCTGGGTGGATGTTTCTGGGTGGATGTGTGCAGGGTGGATGTATCTGGGTGGATGTGTGCAGGGTGGATGTATCTGGGTGGATGTGTGCAGGGTGGATGTATCTGGGTGGATGTATCTGGATGAATGCATCTGGGTGGATGTGTACTAGGTGGATGTGTACTGGGTGGATGTATCTGGGTGGATGCATCTGGGTGGATGCATCTGGGTGGATGTATCTGGGTAGATGTGTGCAGGGTGGATGTGTGCAGGGTGGATGTATCTGGGTGGATGAAACTGGGTGGATGTATCTGGGTGGATGTGTGCTGGGTGGATGTATCTGGGTGGATGTATCTTGGTGGATGTGTTCTGTGTGGATGTATCTGGGTGGATGTGTGCTTGTTGGATGTATCTGGGTGGATGTGTGCTGGGTGGATGTATCTGGGTGGATGTATCTGGGTGGATGTGTACTGGGTGGATGTCTGCAGGGTGGATATATCTGGGTGGATGTATATGGGTGGATGTATCTGGGTGCATGTGTGCAGGGTGGATGTGTCTGGGTGGATGTTTGCTGGGTGGATGTATCTGGATGGATGTGTGCAGGGTGATTGTGTGCTGGGTGGAAGTGTGCAGGGTGGATGTGTGCTGGGTGGATGTTTGCAGGGTGGATGTGTGCAGGGTGGATGTGTGCAGGGTGGATGTATCTTGTTGGATGTGTGCAGGGTGGATGTGTGCTGGGTGGATGTGTGCAGGGTGGATGTGTACTGGGTGGAGGTATCTGGGTGGATGTATCTGGGTGGATGTGTGCAGGGTGGATGTGTGCTGGGTGGATGTATCTGGGTGGATGTGTGCAGGGTGGATGTGTGCTGGGTGGATGTTTGCAGGGTGGATGTGTTCCGGTTTGGATGTGTGCAGGGTGGATGTATTTGGGTGGATGTGTGCAGGGTGGATGTGTGCAGGGTGGATGTGTGCTGGGTGGAGGTGTGCAGGGTGGATGTGTGCAGGGTGGATGTGTACTGGGTGGAGGTATCTGGGTGGATGTATCTGGGTGGATGTGTGCAGGGTGTATGTGTGACGGGTGGATGTTTGCCAGGTGGATGTTTGCAGGGTGGATGTGTGAAGGGTGGATGTATCTGGGTGGATGTGTGCAGAGTGGATGTGTCAAGGGTGGATGTATCTGGGTGGATATGTGCGTGGTTGATGTGTTCAGGGTGGATGTGTGCTGGGTGGATGTGTGCTGGGTGGATGTGTGCTGGGTGGATGTGTTCTTGGTGGATGTATCTGGGTGGATGTATATGGTTGGATGTGTGCTGGGTGGATGTGTGCAGGGTGGATGTATCTGGGTGGATGAAACTGGTTGGATGTATCTGGGTGGATGTGTACTGGGTGCATGTGTGCAGGGTGGATGTATCTGGGTGGATGTGTGCAGGGTGGATGTATCTGGGTGGATGTGTGCAGGGTGGATGTATCAGGGTGGATGTATCTGGGTGGATGTGTGCTGGCTGGATGTGTGCAGGGTGGATGTATCTGGGTGGATGCATCTGGGTGGATGTTTACTAGGTGGATTTATCTGGGTGGATGTTTCTGGGTGGATGTGTGCAGGGTGGATGTATCTGGGTGGATGTGTGCAGGGTGGATGTATCTGGGTGGATGTGTGCAGGGTGGATGTATCTGGGTGGATGTATCTGGATGAATGCATCTGGGTGGATGTGTACTAGGTGGATGTGTACTGGGTGGATGTATCTGGGTGGATGCATCTGGGTGGATGGATCTGGGTGGATGTATCTGGGTAGATGTGTGCAGGGTGGATGTGTGCAGGGTGGATGTATCTGGGTGGATGAAACTGGGTGGATGTATCTGGGTGGGTGTGTGCTGGGTGGATGTATCTGGGTGGATGTATCTTGGTGGATGTGTTCTGTGTGGATGTATCTGGGTGGATGTGTGCTTGTTGGATGTATCTGGGTGGATGTGTGCTGGGTGGATGTATCTGGGTGGATGTATCTGGGTGGATGTGTACTGGGTGGATGTCTGCAGGGTGGATATATCTGGGTGGATGTATATGGGTGGATGTATCTTGGTGCATGTGTGCAGGGTGGATGTGTCTGGGTGGATGTTTGCTGGGTGGATGTATCTGGATGGATGTGTACTGGGTGGATGTGTGCAGGGTGGATATATCTGGATGGATGTATAAGGGTGGATGTATCTGGGTACATGTGTGCAGAGTGGATGTGTTTGGGTGGATGTTTGCTGGGTGGATGTATCTGGGTGGATGTGTACTGGGTGCATGTGTGCAGGGTGGATGTGTGCTGGGTGGATGTGTGCAGGGTGGATATATCTGGGTGGATGTATCTGGGTGGATGTGTGCTGGGTGGATGTATCTGGGTGGATGTGTGCAGGGTGGATGTGTGCTGGGTGGAAGTGTGCAGGGTGGATGTGTGCTGGGTGGATGTTTGCAGGGTGGATGTGTGCAGGGTGGATGTGTGCAGGGTGGATGTATCTTGTTGGATGTGTGCAGGGTGGATGTGTGCTGGGTGGATGTGTGCAGGGTGGATGTGTACTGGGTGGAGGTATCTGGGTGGATGTATCTGGGTGGATGTGTGCAGGGTGGATGTGTGCTGGGTGGATGTTTGCAGGGTGGATGTGTTCCGGTTTGGATGTGTGCAGGGTGGATGTATTTGGGTGGATGTGTGCAGGGTGGATGTGTGCAGGGTGGATGTGTGCTGGGTGGAGGTGTGCAGGGTGGATGTGTGCAGGGTGGATGTGTACTGGGTGGAGGTGTCTGGGTGGATGTATCTGGGTGGATGTGTGCAGGGTGTATGTGTGACGGGTGGATGTTTGCCAGGTGGATGTTTGCAGGGTGGATGTGTGAAGGGTGGATGTATCTGGGTGGATGTGTGCAGAGTGGATGTGTCAAGGGTGGATGTATCTGGGTGGATATGTGCGTGGTTGATGTGTTCAGGGTGGATGTGTGCTGGGTGGATGTGTGCTGGGTGGATGTGTTCTTGGTGGATGTATCTGGGTGGATGTATATGGTTGGATGTGTGCTGGGTGGATGTGTGCAGGGTGGATGTATCTGGGTGGATGAAACTGGTTGGATGTATCTGGGTGGATGTGTACTGGGTGCATGTGTGCAGGGTGGATGTATCTGGGTGGATGTGTGCAGGGTGGATGTATCTGGGTGGATGTGTGCAGGGTGGATGTATCAGGGTGGATGTATCTGGGTGGATGTGTGCTGGCTGGATGTGTGCAGGGTGGATGTATCTGGGTGGATGCATCTGGGTGGATGTTTACTAGGTGGATTTATCTGGGTGGATGTTTCTGGGTGGATGTGTGCAGGGTGGATGTATCTGGGTGGATGTGTGCAGGGTGGATGTATCTGGGTGGATGTATCTGGATGAATGCATCTGGGTGGATGTGTACTAGGTGGATGTGTACTGGGTGGATGTATCTGGGTGGATGCATCTGGGTGGATGCATCTGGGTGGATGTATCTGGGTAGATGTGTGCAGGGTGGATGTGTGCAGGGTGGATGTATCTGGGTGGATGAAACTGGGTGGATGTATCTGGGTGGATGTGTGCTGGGTGGATGTATCTGGGTGGATGTATCTTGGTGGATGTGTTCTGTGTGGATGTATCTGGGTGGATGTGTGCTTGTTGGATGTATCTGGGTGGATGTGTGCTGGGTGGATGTATCTGGGTGGATGTGTACTGGGTGGATGTCTGCAGGGTGGATATATCTGGGTGGATGTATATGGGTGGATGTATCTGGGTGCATGTGTGCAGGGTGGATGTGTCTGGGTGGATGATTGCTGGGTGGATGTATCTGGATGGATGTGTACCGGGTGGATATGTGCAGTGTGGATATATCTGGATGGATGTATAAGGGTGGATGTATCTGGGTACATGTGTGCAGAGTGGATGTGTTTGGGTGGATGTTTGCTGGGTGGATGTATCTGGGTGGATGTGTACTGGGTGCATGTGTGCAGGGTGGATGTGTGCTGGGTGGATGTGTGCAGGGTGGATATATCTGGGTGGATGTATCTGGGTGGATGTGTGCTGGGTGGATGTATCTGGGTGGATGTGTGATGGGTGGATGTGTGCAGGGTGGATGTATCTGGGTGGATGAAACTGGGTGGATGTATCTGGGTGGATGTGTACTGGGTGCATGTGTGCAGGGTGGATGTGTGCTGGGTGGATGTGTGCAGGGTGGATATATCTAGGTGGATGTATCTGGGTGGATGTGTGCTGGGTGGATGTGTTCTGGGTGGATGTATCTGGGTGGATGTGTGCAGGGTGGATATATCTGTGTGGATGTATATGGGTGGATGTATCTGGGTGCATGTGTGCAGGGTGGATGTGTGCTGGGTGGATGTGTGCAGGGTGGATATATCTGGGTGGATGTATCTGGGTGGATGTGTGCTGGGTGGATGTATCTGGGTGGATGTATCTGGGTGGATGTGTGCTGGGTGGATGAATCTGGGTGGATGTGTGCTGGGTGGATGTATCTGGGTGGATTTGTTAAGGGTGGATGTATCTGGGTGGATGCATCTGGGTGGCTGTGTACGAGGTGGATGTATCTGGGTGGATTTGTGCAGGGTGGATGTGTTCTGGGTGGATGTATCTGCGTGGATGTGTGCAGGGTGGATATATCTGGTTGGATGTGTTCTGGGTGGATGTGTGTTGGGTCGATGTGTGCTGGGTGGATGTGTGCGGGGTGGATGTATCTGGGTGGATGCATCTGGGTGGATGTGTACTAGGTCGATGTATCTGGGTGGATGTGTTCAGGGGGGATGTATCTGGGTAGATGTGTGCAGGGTGGATGTGTACTGAGTGGAGGTATCTGGGTGGATGTATCTGGTTGGATATGTGCAGGGTGGATGTGTGCAGGGCGGATGTGTGCTGGGTGGAGGTGTGCAGGGTGGATGTGTGCTGGGTGGATGTTTGCCGGGTGGATGTGTTCAGGGTGGAAGTGTGATGGGTGGATGTATCTGTTTGGATGTGTGCTGGGTGGATGTGTGCTGGGTGGATGTGTGCTGGGTGGATGTATCTGGGTGGATGTGTGCTGGGTGGATGTATCTGTGTGAATATATCTGGGTGGATGTGTGCTGGGTGGTTGTATCTGGTTGGATGCATCTGGGTGGATGTGTACTAGGTGGATGTATCTGGGTGGATGTGTTAAGGCTGGATGTATCTGGGTGGATGTGTACTGGGTGGTTGAATCTGGGTGGATGCATCTGGGAGGATGTGTACTAGGTGGATGTATCTGGGTGGATGTGTGCAGGTTGGATGTATCTGGGTGGATGAAACTGGGTGGATGTGTGCTGGGTGGATGTATCTGGGTGGATGAGTGCTGGGTGGATGTGTGATGGGTGTATGTATCTGGGTGGATGTGTGCTGGGTGGATGTGTTCTGGGTGGATGTATCTGGGTGGATGTGTTCTGGGTGGATGTATCTGGGTGGGTGTGTACTGGGTGGATGTATCTGGGTGGATGTGTTCTGGGTGGATGTATCTGGGTGGGTGTGTACTGGGTGGATGTATCTGGGTGGATGTGTGTTGGGTGGATGTATCTGGGTGGATGTTTGCTGGGTGGATGTGTGCAGGGTGGATGTATTCTGGGTGGATGTGTGCTGGGTGGATGTGTACTGGGTGGATGTATCTGGGTGGATGCATCTAGGTAGATGTGTACTAGGTGGATGTATCTGGGTGGATGTGTGCAGGGTGGATGTGTGCAGGGTGGATGTATCTGGGTGGATGCATCTAGGTGGATGTGTACTAGGTGGATGTATCTGGGTGGATGTGTGCAGGGTGGATGTGTGCAGGGTGGATGTATCTGGGTGGATGAAACTGGATGGATGTATTGAGGTGGATGTGTTCTGTGTGGATGTATCTGGGTGGATCTATCTGGGTGGATGTATATGGGTGGATGTATCTGGGTGGATGTATCTGGGTGGATGTATATGGGTGGATGTATCTGGGTGGATGTATATGGGTGGATGTGTTCGGGGTGGATGTGTTCGGGGTGGATATGTGCAGGGTGGATGTGTGCTGGTTAGTTGTATCTGGTTGGATGTGTGCTGGGTGGATGTGTACTGGGTGGATGTATCTGGGTGGATGTGTGCAGGTTGGATTTATCAGGGTGGATGTATATGGGTGGATGTGTTCGGGGTGGATGTGTGCAGGGTGCATGTGTGCAGGGTGGATATATCTGGGTGGAGGTATCTGGGTGGATGTATCTGTGTGGATGTGTACTGGGTGGATGTATCTGGGTGGATATGTGCAGGGTGTATGTGTGCTGGGTGGATGTGTGCAGGGTGGATGTGTGCAGGGTGGATGTGTGCAGGGTGGATGTGTGCAGGGTGGATGTGTGCTGGATGGATGTATCAGGGTGGATGTATCAGGGTGGATGTATCTGGGTGGATGTATCTGGGTGGATATGTTCAGGGTGGATGTGTGCTGGCTGGATGTGTGCTGGGTGGATGTGTGCAGGGTGGATGTGTGCTGGGTGGATGTGTGCAGGGTGGATGTGTGCTTGGTGGACGTATCAGGGTGGATGTATCTGGGTCGATGTATCTGGGTGGATATGTGCAGGGTGGATGTGTGCTGGCTGGATGTATCTGGGTGGATATGTGCCGGGTGGATGTGTGCTGGCTGGATGTGTGCTGGGTGGATGTGTGCAGGTTGGATGTGTGCTGGGTGGATGTGTGCAGGGTGGATGTGTGCAGGGTGGATGTGTGCCGTGTGGATTTATCAGGGTGGATGTATATGGGTGGATGTGTTCGGGGTGGATGTGTGCAGGGTGCATGTGTGCAGGGTGGATGTATCTGGGTGGATGTGTGATGGGTGGATGTATCTGGTTGGATGTGTGCTGGGTGGATGTGTGCTGGGTGGATGTATCTGTGTGGATGTATCTGGGTGGATGTGTTCTGAGTGGATGTATCTGGGTGGATGTGTTCTGGGTGGATGTATCTGGGTGGATGTGTGCAGGGTGGATGTATCTGGGTGGATGTATATGGGTGGATGTATCTGGGTGGATGTGTGCTGGGTGGATGTATCTGAGTGGATGTATATGGGTGGATGTATCTGGGTGGATGTATCTCGGTGGATGTGTGCAGGGTGGATTTATCAGGGTGGCTGTATATGGGTCGATGTGTTTGGGGTGGATGTGTGCAGGGTGCATGTATCTGGGTGGAGGTATCTGGGTGGATGTATCTGGGTGGATGTGTACTGGGTTGATGTATCTCGGTGGATGTGTGCAGGGTGGATGTATCAGGGTGGATGTATCTGGGTGGATGTATCTGGGTGGATGTATCTGGGTGGATATGTGCAGGGTGGATGTGTGCTGGCTGGATGTGTGCTGGGTGGATGTGTGCAGGGTGGATGTGTGCTGGTTGGATGTGTGCAGGATGGATGTGTGCAGGGTGGATGTGTGCAGTGTGGATTTATCAGGGTGGATGTATATGGGTGGATGTGTTCGGGGTGTATGTGTTCGGGGTGGATGTGTGCAGGGTGTATGTGTGCAGGGTGGATGTATCTGGGTGGATGTGTGATGGGTGGATGTATCTGGTTGGATGTGTGCTGGGTGGATGTGTGCTGGGTGGATGTATCTGGGTGGATGTGTGCTGGGTGGATGTATCTGTGTGGATGTGTTCTGAGTGGATGTATCTGGGTGGATGTGTTCTGGGTAGATGTATCTTGGTGGATGTGTGCAGGGTGGATGTATCTGGGTGGATGTATATGGCTGGATGTATCTGGGTGGATGTGTGCAGGGTGGAGGTATCTGGGTGGATATGTGCAGGGTGGAGGTATCTGTGGATGTGTGCAGGGTGGATTCAATTCAATTCAATTCAATTTTATTTATATAGCGTCTAATACAACAGAGTTGTCTCTAGACGCTTTACAGAGACCCATACCCAGAACATGACCCCCGAGCAGTTATTACATAAACAATGGCAGGTAAAAACTCCCCTGGTGGGAGAAAAACCTTAAGCCAAACAGTGGCAAGGAAAAACTCCCCTTTAGGAGGGAAGAAACCTTGAGCAGGACCAGGCTCATCAGGGGGGACCCTCCTGCCGAGGGCCAGACTGGTGGGTCAGGGACGGCAACAGCACAGCATGCAGGTGGAAGCAGCAACGGGATGACCGGGGGTGGGGACCGCAGGCCAGCACGCAGCTCCCGAAGCTCCGGCCCAATCAGCAAGTCCCAGGTTGGGATGCAGGGTCAGGAAAAGACTTGTGCTCCGTAATGCAAGCTACAGCCACCCACGACCACCTGCAGGACAAAAGAGAGAAAAGGGAGGAGAAGGGGGGGCCAGCAACGGGATGACCAGGGGTGGGGACCACAGGCCAGCACGCAGCTCCCGAAGCTCTGGCCCAATCAGCAAGTCCCAGGTTGGGGTGCAGGGTCGGGGAAAGACTTGTGCTCCGTAATGCAAGCTACAAGCCACCCACGACCACCTGCAGGTTCCGGTGTCCGGCAAAGGATGCTGCAACATGGACAAAAGAGAGAAAAGGGAGGAGAAGGGGGGGCCAGCACAAGAAACTACAGGAGCGACTCTGACACACTAAAGTTTACACTACCTAGAGATTTACCAACACCAGCTAGAGGTTTACTAAACACTAACTATAGGCTTTACTAAACAGAAATGTTTTAAGTTTAGTTTTAAAGGTGGAGGTGGTGTCAGCCCCCTTAAACCAGATTGGAAGTTGGTTCCATAGTAGTGGTGCCTGATAGCAGAACGCCCGCCCTCCAAATCTACATTTAGATACTCTAGGAACTACGAGTAAACCTGCACTCTGAGAACGGAGAGCTCTGACAGGAACATAAGGCACTATCAGGTCTTGCAAATAATGCGGAGCTAAGCCGTTTTGGGCTTTATACGCAAGTAATAAAATTTTTAATTGGATTCTGAATTTTACGGGTAACCAATGGAGCGACGCTAACACTGGAGAGACGTGGTCTCTCCTGCTGATTCCTGTCAGCACTCGTGCTGCTGCATTCTGGATCAGCTGGAGCCTATTCAGCAAATTACTTGGACATCCTGCTAACAACACATTACAGTAATCTAGTCTAGAAGATACAAACGCATGAACTAGTTTTTCTGCATCACTCTGCGAGAGGATTTTCCTAATCTTTGCAATATTACGGAGATGGAAAAAGGCTATTTTACAAACCTGATTGACATATGGTTTAAACGACAAATCCTGATCGAAAATAACACCAAGGTTTCTCACAGTTGCACTGAAAGCCATCGCAACACCATCTAATCCCTTCCTAAGATGCTCTGGACCAAGAATGATAACCTTTGTTTTATCTGAATTTAGAAGCAAGAAATTTCTGGACATCCAGTCCTTGATGTCCCTAAGACATGCCTGAAGTTTAACTAACGGTTCTGTTTCATCCGGCTTCATAGACAAGTAGAGCTGCGTATCATCAGCATAACAATGAAAGTGTATGCCGTGATTCTGGATTATACTTCCCAATGGCTGCATGTATAAACTGAACAAGATTGGCCCTAGCACTGAACCCTGCGGAACACCATAACAGACCCTTGACTGTTCTGAAGAAACCTCATGTACATGAACAAACTGGAACCTGTCAGATAGATATGATTTAAACCAACATAGAGCTGTCCCTTTAATCCCAACAACATGCTCTAACCTGTGCAGTAAAATGCCATGATCTATAGTGTCAAAAGCAGCACTGAGGTCCAGTAGAACCAGTATGGAAACTAATCCCTTATCTGAGGCCATAAGGAGGTCATTCGTGACTCGAACCAGTGCTGTCTCTGTGCTATGATGCATTCTGAACCCTGACTGAAAGACTTCAAACAGATCATTTATATACAAATAGTCACATAACTGGCTTGAAACTGCCTTTTCCAGAATTTTAGATACAAATGGAAGGTTGGAAATTGGTCTATAATTAGCTAAGGTGTCTGGGTCAAGAGAAGGTTTTTTAAGTAAAGGTTTAATTACTGCGACTTTGAAAACCTGTGGTACATATCCTAAACTTAGGGATAGGTTAATTTGGTCCAGTATTGTCGTACCAATAAGAGAAAAAATATGTTTGAATAGTCGAGTCGGGATGGGGTCTAACATACATGTGGTTGACTTAGCTCTATTAACGAGTGAAGTCAGCTCAGGGAGGTCTATAGGATCAAAATAGTCTAGAGACAAGTCAGAGCCTAGGGAAGTCGCTAAAGCTGAAGAAACGCCCACAACCGGCTGGTTGATTTCTTCTCTAATTCTCGTGATTTTACTGTTAAAGAAGCTCATAAAGTCTTCACTACTGAGAGCTGCAGGAATGCACGGCTCAACAGAGTTGTGACTCTTTGTCAGCCTGGCTACAGTGCTGAACAGAAAACGTGGGTTACTTTTATTATCCTCTATCAACGTTGAATAATAAGCTGTTCTGGCTTTGCGAATGGCTTTTTTATATACTATTAGAATATCTTTCCATTCACGATAAGAGTCTACAGACCTACAAGAGTACCACTTCCTTTCCATCTTACGCACGTTTTGTTTCAACATGCGGATATCTGAATTATACCAGGGAGTTAAGCTCCTGTGGCTAGAAACCCTCCTTTTCAAAGGAGCAACTTCATCTAAAGCTGAATGCAACAAATCAGCAGTGTTACTACCAAGGAAATCAACATCTGCGGAGGTAGAACCCAGGTCACTGGCCTCGACTACATCACTATTTCGCACTGTCGTAAGATAAGCAATGGCCTCCCTAAATTTAACAATAACTTCATCAGACAAACATCTGCTAAAATAATACCTCCTATTTTGCACTTCAACATCAACAAAATTAAATTCAAACGTTATTAAGTAATGGTTGGATAAAAGGGAGTTTACAGGTGACACCAACAGACCATCAGTTTCAACACCGTAGGTGAGAACGAGATCGAGAGTATGATTAAAACAGTGCGTCGGTTTATTCACTTTTTGTGAGATACCCATTGATTCTAGAAGAGAATCGAAGGCTAATTTAAGATTATCGCTTTCAACATCCATATGAATATTAAAATCACCCACTATGATGAATTTATCTGTGCTGATCAATAATCCAGAAAGGAAATCTGAAAATTCAGACAAAAACTCTAGATACGCACCAGCAGGGGGCCGGTACACTACCACTAACACAACTGGCTTTTCTGATTTCCAGCTCGGAAATTTCAGACCAAGCATGAGGCTTTCAAATGTATTATAATTGCACTTAGGTTCAATTTTTGTTTGGAGACTGGAGTTATAAATTACTGCGACTCCTCCGCCTCGGCCCGTGCTTCTAGGAATGTGATGATTAAAAGGAATGTGTGCTGGCTGGATGTGTGCTGGGTGGATGTGTGCAGGGTGGATGTATCAGGGTGGATGTATCTGGGTGGATGTGTGCAGGGTGGATTTATCAGGGTGGATGTATCTTGGTGGATGTATCTGGGTGGATGTGTGCAGGCGGGAGGTATCTGGGTGGATATGTGCAGGGTGGAGGTATCTGAGTGGATGTGTGCTGGGTGGATGTTTCGGTGGATGTGTGCAGGGTGGATGTGTTCTAGGTGGATGTATCAGGGTGGATGTATAAGGGTGGATGTATCTGGGTGGATGTGTGCAGGGTGGATGTGTGCAGGGTGGATGTATCAGGGTGGATGTATCTGGGTGGATGTGTGCAGGGTGGATGTGTGCAGGGTGGATGTGTGTTGGGTGGATGTATCTGGGTGGATGTGTTCTGGGTGGATGTATCTGGGTGGATGTGTACTGGGTGGATGTGTGCAGGGTGGATATATCTGGGTGGATGTTTTATTGGTGGATGTGTCCAGGCTGGATGTGTGCTGGGTGGACGTATCTGGGTGGATGTATCTGGGTGGATGTGTGCTGGGTGGATGTTTGCTGGGTGGATGTATCTGGGTGGATGTGTGCTGGGTGGATGTTTGCTTGGTGGATGTATCTGGGTGGATGTGTGCAGGGTCGATGTATCTGGGTGGATGTGTGCAGGGTGGATGTATCTGGGTGGATGTGTGCAGGGTGGATGTATCTGGTTGGATGGGTACTGGGTGGATGTATCTGGGTGGATGTGTGCTGGATGGATGTGTGTTGGGTGGATGTTTGCAGGGTGAATGTGTGCTGGATGGATGTGTGCTGGGTGGATGTATCTGGGTGGATGTGTGCTGGGTGGATGTATCTGGGTGGATGTGTGCAGGGTGGATGTGTAGAGGGTGGATGTGTGCAGGGTGGATGTGTAGAGGGTGGATGTGTGCAGGGTGGGTGTGTGCTGGGTGGATGTGTGCAGTATGGATGTGTACTGGGTGGAGGTATCTGGGTGGATGTATCTGGGTGGATGTTTGCAGGATGGATGTGTGCTGGGTGGATGTGTGCAGGGTGGTTGTGTTCTGGGTGGATGTGTGCTGGGTGGATGTGTGTTGGGTGGATGTGTGAGGGGTGGATCTATCTCGGTGGATGTATCTGGGTGGATGTGTTCTGGGTGGATGTATCTGGGTGGATGTGTACTGGGTGGATGTATCTGGGTGGATGTGTGCAGGGTGGAGGTATCTGGGTGGATGTGTGCAGGGTGGAGGTATCTGGGTGGATCTTTGCTGGGTGGATGTTTGCAGGGTGGATGTGTAGAGGGTGGATGTGTGCAGGGTGGATGTTTGCAGGGTGGATGTTTGCAGGGCGGATAAGTGCTGGGTGGATGTGTACTGGGTGGAGGTATCTGGGTGGATGTATATGGTTGGATGTGTACTGGGTGGATTTGTACTGGGTGGATGTTTGCAGGGTGGATGTGTACTGGGTGGATGTTTGCTGGGTGGATGTGTGCAGGGTGGATGTGTGCAGGGTGGATAAGTGCAGGGTGGATGTGTACTGGGTGGAGGTATCTGGGTGGATGTATCTGGGTGGATGTGTACTGGGTGGAGGTATCTGGGTGGATGTATCTGGTTGGATGTGTACTGGGTGGATGTTTGCTTGGTGGATGTTTGCAGGGTGGATGTGTGCAGGGTGGATGTATCTGGGTGGATGTGTGCAGGGTGGATGTGTGCTGGGTGGATATGTGCAGGGTGGATGTGTGCTGGGTGGATGTATCAGGGTGGATGTGTGCAGGGTGGATGTGTGCAGGGTGGATGTGTGTTGGGTGGATGTATCTGGGTGGATGTGTTCTGGGTGGATGTATCTGGGTGGATGTGTACTGGATGGATGTGTGCAGGGTGGATATATCTGGGTGGATGTTTTATTGGTGGATTTTTCCAGGCTGGATGTGTGCTGGGTGGACGTATCTGGGTGGATGTGTGCAGGGTCGATGTATCTGGGTGGATGTGTGCAGGGTGGATGTATCTGGGTGGATGTGTGCAGGGTGGATGTGTGCAGGGTGGATGTGTTCTAGGTGGATGTATCAGGGTGGATGTATAAGGGTGGATGTATCTGGGTGGATGTGTTCTAGGTGGATGTATCAGGGTGGATGTATAAGGGTGGATGTATCTGGGTGGATGTGTGCAGGGTGGATGTGTGCAGGGTGGATGTATCAGGGTGGATGTATCTGGGTGGATGTGTGCAGGGTGGATGTGTGCAGGGTGGATGTGTGTTGGGTGGATGTATCTGGGTGGATGTGTTCTGGGTGGATGTATCTGGGTGGATGTGTACTGGGTGGATGTGTGCAGGGTGGATATATCTGGGTGGATGTTTTATTGGTGGATGTGTCCAGGCTGGATGTGTGCTGGGTGGACGTATCTGGGTGGATGTATCTGGGCGGATGTGTGCTGGGTGGATGTTTGCTGGGTGGATGTATCTGGGTGGATGTGTGCTGGGTGGATGTTTGCTTGGTGGATGTATCTGGGTGGATGTGTGCAGGGTCGATGTATCTGGGTGGATGTGTGCAGGGTGGATGTATCTGGGTGGATGTGTGCAGGGTGGATGTATCTGGTTGGATGTGTACTGGGTGGATGTATCTGGGTGGATGTGTGCTGGATGGATGTGTGTTGGGTGGATGTTTGCAGGGTGAATGTGTGCTGGATGGATGTGTGCTGGGTGGATGTATCTGGGTGGATGTGTGCTGGGTGGATGTATCTGGGTGGATGTGTGCAGGGTGGATGTGTAGAGGGTGGATGTGTGCAGGGTGGATGTGTAGAGGGTGGATGTATCTGGGTGGATGTGTGCAGGGTGGATGTGTTCTGTGTGGATGTGTGCTGGGTGGATGTATCTGGGTGGATGTGTGCTGGGTGGATCTGTGCAAGTTGCATGTGTGCAGGGTGGATGTGTGCAGGGTGGATGAATCTGGGTGGATGTGTGCAGGGTGGATGTATCTGGGTGGATGTGTGCTGGGTGGATGTATCTTGAGGGGTGTGTTCTGGGTGGATGTGTACTGGGTGGATGTATCTGGGTGGATGTGTGCAGGGTGGATGTATCTGGGTGGATGTGTTCTGGGTGGATGTGTGCTGGGTGGATGTATCAGGGTGGATGTATCTGGGTGGATGTGTGCAGGGTGGATGTGTGCAGGGTGGATGTATCAGGGTGGATGTGTGCAGGGTGGATGTATCTGGGTGGATGTGTTCGGGGTGGATGTATCAGGTGGATGTATCTGGGTGGATCTGTTCGGGGTGGATGTGTTCCGGGTGGATGTGTTTTGGGTGGTTTTATCTGAGTGGATGTGTCCTGGGTGGATGTATCTGGGTGGATGTGTTCTGGGTGGATGTATCTGGGTGGATGTGTGCTGGGTGTATGTAACTGGCTGGATGTTTTATTGGTGGATGTGTCCAGGGTGGATGTATCTGGGTGGATGCATCTGGGTGGATGTATCTGGGTGGATGTGTGCTGCGTGGATGTATCTGGGTGGATGTATCTCGGTGGATGTGTGCTGGGTGGATGTGTGCTGGGTGGATGTATCTGGGTGGATGTGTGCTGGTTGGATGCGTGCAGGGTCGATGTATCTGGGTGGATGTGTGCTGGGTGGATGTATCTGGGTGGATGTGTGCTGGGTGGATGTTTGCTGGGTGGATGTTTCTGGGTGGATGCGTGCTGGGTGGATGTGTGCAGGGTAGATGTGTACTGGGTGGATGTATCTGGGTGGATGTGTGCTGGGTGGATGTATCTGGGCGGATGTATCTGGGTGGATGTGTGCTGGGTGGATGTTTGCTGGGTGGATGTTTGCTGGGTGGATGTATCTGGTTGGATGTGTGCAGGCTGGATGTATCTGGGTGAATGTGTGCTGGGAGGATGTTTGCTGGGTGGATGTTTGCTGGGTGGATGTGTGCTGGGTGGATGTTTGCTGGGTGGATGTATCTGGGTGGATGTATATGGGTGGATGTGTGCTGGGTGGATGTGTGCTGCGTGGATGTATCTGGGTGGATGTGTGCTGTGTGGATGTGTTCGGGGTGGATGTGTGCTGGGTGGATGTATCTGGGTGGATGTGTGCTGGGTGGATGTATGTGGGTGGATGTGTGCTGGGTGGATGTATCTGGGTGGGTGTGTGCAGGGTGGATGTGTACTGGGTGGATGTGTACCAGGTGGATGCATCTGGGTGGATGTGTACTGGTTGGATTTATCTGGGTGGATGTGTACCGGATGGATGTATCTGGGTAGATGTGTGCAGGGTGGATGTATCTAGGTGGATGTGTGCAGGGTGGATTTATCTGGGTGGATGTGTGATGGGTGGATGTGTGCTGGGTGGATGTGTGCAGGGTGGATGTGTGCTGGGTGGATGTGTGCAGGGTGGATGTGTTCTGGGTGGATGTGTGCAGGGTGCATGTGTGCAGGGTGGATGTATCAGCATGGATGTATCTGGGTGGATGTGTGCAGGGTGGATGTGTGCTGGGTGGATGTATCTGGGTGGATGTATCTTGGTGGATGTGTGCTGGGTGGATCTGTGCAAGTTGCATGTGTGCAGGGTGGATGTGTGCAGGGTGGATGAATCTGGGTGGATGTGTGCAGGGTGGATGTATCTGGGTGGATGTGTGCTGGGTGGATGTATCTTGAGGGGTGTGTTCTGGGTGGATGTGTACTGGGTGGATGTATCTGGGTGGATGTGTGCAGGGTGGATGTATCTGGGTGGATGTGTTCTGGGTGGATGTGTACTGGGTGGATGTATCAGGGCGGATGTATCTGGGTGGATGTGTGCAGGGTGGATGTGTGCAGGGTGGATGTATCAGGGTGGATGTGTGCAGGGTGGATGTATCTGGGTGGATGTGTTCGTGGTGGATGTGTGCTGGAAGGATGTATCTGGGTGGATGTGTGCAGGGTGGATGTGTACTGGGTGGATGTGTGCAGGGTGGATGTATCAGGTGGATGTATCTGGGTGGATCTGTTCGGGGTGGATGTGTTCCGGGTGGATGTGTTTTGGGTGGTTGTATCTGGGTGGATGTGTCCTGGGTGGATGTATCTGGGTGGATGTGTTCTGGGTGGATGTATCTGGGTGGATATGTGCTGGGTGTATGTAACTGGCTGGATGTGTGCTGGGTGGATGTATCTGGGTGGATGTATCTTGGTGGATGTGTGCTGCGTGGATGTATCTGGGTGGATGTGTGCTGTGTGGATGTGTTCGGGGTGGATGTGTGCTGGGTGGATGTATCAGGGTGGATGTATCTGGGTGGATGTGTGCAGGGTGGATGTTTGCTGGGTGGATGTGTGCTGGGTGGATGTATCTGGGTGGATGTGTGCTGGGTGGATGTATGTGGGTGGATGTGTGCTGGGTGGATGTATCTGGGTGGGTGTGTGCAGGGTGGATGTGTACTGGGTGGATGTGTACCAGGTGGATGCATCTGGGTGGATGTGTACTGGTTGGATTTATCTGGGTGGATGTGTACCGGATGGATGTATCTGGGTAGATGTGTGCAGGGTGGATGTATCTAGGTGTATGTGTGCAGGGTGGATTTATCTGGGTGGATGTGTGATGGGTGGATGTGTGCTGGGTGGATGTGTGCAGGGTGGATGTGTGCTGGGTGGATGTGTGCAGGGTGGATGTGTTCTGGGTGGATGTGTGCAGGGTGCATGTGTGCAGGGTGGATGTATCAGCGTGGATGTATCTGGGTGGATGTGTGCAGGGTGGATGTGTGCAGGGTGGATGTGTGCTGGGTGGATGTATCTGGGTGGATGTATCTTGGTGGATGTGTGCTGGGTGAACCTGTGCAAGTTGCATGTGTGCAGGGTGGATGTGTGCAGGGTGGATGAATCTGGGTGGATGTGTGCAGGGTGGATGTATCTGGGTGGATGTGTGCTGGGTGGATGTATCTTGAGGGGTGTGTTCTGGGTGGATGTGTACTGGGTGGATGTATCTGGGTGGATGTGTGCAGGGTGGATGTATCTGGGTGGATGTGTTCTTGGTGGATGTGTACTTGGTGGATGTATCAGGGCGGATGTATCTAGGTGGATGTGTGCAGGGTGGATTTATCTGGGTGGATGTGTGATGGGTGGATGTGTGCTGGGTGGATGTGTGCAGGGTGGATGTGTGCTGGGTGGATGTGTGCAGGGTGGATGTGTTCTGGGTGGATGTGTGCAGGGTGCATGTGTGCAGGGTGGATGTATCAGCATGGATGTATCTGGGTGGATGTGTGCAGGGTGGATGTGTGCTGGGTGGATGTATCTGGGTGGATGTATCTTGGTGGATGTGTGCTGGGTGGATCTGTGCAAGTTGCATGTGTGCAGGGTGGATGTGTGCAGGGTGGATGAATCTGGGTGGATGTGTGCAGGGTGGATGTATCTGGGTGGATGTGTGCTGGGTGGATGTATCTTGAGGGGTGTGTTCTGGGTGGATGTGTACTGGGTGGATGTATCTGGGTGGATGTGTGCAGGGTGGATGTATCTGGGTGGATGTGTTCTGGGTGGATGTGTACTGGGTGGATGTATCAGGGCGGATGTATCTGGGTGGATGTGTGCAGGGTGGATGTGTGCAGGGTGGATGTATCAGGGTGGATGTGTGCAGGGTGGATGTATCTGGGTGGATGTGTTCGTGGTGGATGTGTGCTGGGTGGATGTATCTGGGTGGATGTGTGCAGGGTGGATGTGTACTGGGTGGATGTGTGCAGGGTGGATGTATCAGGTGGATGTATCTGGGTGGATCTGTTCGGGGTGGATGTGTTCCGGGTGGATGTGTTTTGGGTGGTTGTATCTGGGTGGATGTGTCCTGGGTGGATGTATCTGGGTGGATGTGTTCTGGGTGGATGTATCTGGGTGGATATGTGCTGGGTGTATGTAACTGGCTGGATGTGTGCTGGGTGGATGTATCTGGGTGGATGTATCTTGGTGGATGTGTGCTGCGTGGATGTATCTGGGTGGATGTGTGCTGTGTGGATGTGTTCGGGGTGGATGTGTGCTGGGTGGATGTATCAGGGTGGATGTATCTGGGTGGATGTGTGCAGGGTGGATGTTTGCTGGGTGGATGTGTGCTGGGTGGATGTATCTGGGTGGATGTGTGCTGGGTGGATGTATGTGGGTGGATGTGTGCTGGGTGGATGTATCTGGGTGGGTGTGTGCAGGGTGGATGTGTACTGGGTGGATGTGTACCAGGTGGATGCATCTGGGTGGATGTGTACTGGTTGGATTTATCTGGGTGGATGTGTACCGGATGGATGTATCTGGGTAGATGTGTGCAGGGTGGATGTATCTAGGTGTATGTGTGCAGGGTGGATTTATCTGGGTGGATGTGTGATGGGTGGATGTGTGCTGGGTGGATGTGTGCAGGGTGGATGTGTGCTGGGTGGATGTGTGCAGGGTGGATGTGTTCTGGGTGGATGTGTGCAGGGTGCATGTGTGCAGGGTGGATGTATCAGCGTGGATGAATCTGGGTGGATGTGTGCAGGGTGGATGTGTGCAGGGTGGATGTGTGCTGGGTGGATGTATCTGGGTGGATGTATCTTGGTGGATGTGTGCTGGGTGAATCTGTGCAAGTTGCATGTGTGCAGGGTGGATGTGTGCAGGGTGGATGAATCTGGGTGGATGTGTGCAGGGTGGATGTATCTGGGTGGATGTGTGCTGGGTGGATGTATCTTGAGGGGTGTGTTCTGGGTGGATGTGTACTGGGTGGATGTATCTGGGTGGATGTGTGCAGGGTGGATGTATCTGGGTGGATGTGTTCTTGGTGGATGTGTACTTGGTGGATGTATCAGGGCGGATGTATCTGGGTGGATGTGTGCAGGGTGGATGTGTGCAGGGTGGATGTATCAGGGTGGATGTGTGCAGGGTGGATGTATCTGGGTGGATGTGTTCGGGGTGGATGTGTGCTGGGTGGATGTATCAGGGTGGATGTATCTGGGTGGATGTGTGCAGGGTGGATGTGTACTGGGTGGATGTGTGCAGGGTGGATGTATCAGGTGGATGTATCTGGGTGGATCTGTTCGGGGTGGATGTGTTCCGGGTGGATGTGTTTTGGGTGGTTGTATCTGGGTGGATGTGTCCTGGGTGGATGTATCTGGGTGGATGTGTTCTGGGTGGATGTATCTGGGTGGATATGTGCTGGGTGTATGTAACTGGCTGGATGTTTTATTGGTGGATGTGTCCAGGGTGGATGTATCTGGGTGGATGCATCTGGGTGGATGTATCTGGGTGGATGTGTGCTGCGTGGATGTATCTGGGTGGATGTGTGCTGGGTGGATGTGTGCTGGGTGGATGTATCTGGGTGGATGTGTGCTGGTTGGATGCGTGCAGGGTCGATGTATCTGGGTGGATGTGTGCTGGGTGGATGTATCTGGGTGGATGTGTGCTGGGTGGATGTTTGCTGGGTGGATTTTTCTGGGTGGATGCGTGCTGGGTGGATGTGTGCAGGGTAGATGTGTACTGGGTGGATGTATCTGGGTGGATGTGTGCTGGGTGGATGTATCTGGTCGGATGTATCTGGGTGGATGTGTGCTGGGTGGATATTTGCTGGGTGGATGTTTGCTGGGTGGATGTATCTGGTTGGATGTGTGCAGGCTGGATGTATCTGGGTGGATGTGTGCTGGGTGGATGTTTGCTGGGTGGATGTATCTGGGTGGATGTGTGGCTAAGTGGATGTGTTCTGGGTGGGTGTATCTGGATGGATGTATCTGGGTGGATGTGTTCTGGGTGGATGTATCAGGGTGGATGTGTGCTGGGTGGATGTGTGTTGGGTGGATGTATCTGGGTGGATGTGTGGCTAAGTGGATGTGTTCTGGGTGGATGTATCTGGGTGGATGTGTTCTGGGTGGATGTGTACTGGGTGGATGTATCTGGGTGAATGTGTGCTGGGTGGATGTATCTGTGTGGATGTGTACTGGGTGGATGTGTGCAGGGTGGATGTGTGTTGGGTGGATGTATCTGGGTGGATGTGTGGCTAAGTGGATGTGTTCTGGGTGGATGTATCTGGCTGGATGTGTTCTGGGTGGATGTATCTGGGTGGATGTGTGCTGGGTGGATGTTTGCTGGGTGGATGTGTGCAGGCTGGATGTATCTGGGTGGATGTGTTCTGGGTGGATGTATCTGGGTGGATGTGTGCTGGGTGGATGTTTGCTGGGTGGATGTGTGCAGGCTGGATGTATCTGGGTGGATGTGTTCTGGGTGGATGTATCTGGGTGGATGTGTGCTGGGTGGAAGTATCTGGGTGGATGTATCCCTATAGTATAGATCATGGCATTTTACTGCACAGGTTAGAGCATGTTGTTGGGATTAAAGGGACAGCTCTACGTTGGTTTAAATCATATCTATCTGACAGGTTCCAGTTTGTTCATGTACATGAGGTTTCTTCAGAACAGTCAAGGGTCTGTTATGGTGTTCCGCAGGGATCAGTGCTAGGGCCAATCTTGTTCAGTTTATACATGCAGCCGTTGGGAAGTATAATCCAGAATCACGGCATACACATTCATTGTTATGCTGATGATACGCAGCTCTATTTGTCTATGAAGCCGGATGAAACAGAACCGTTAGTTAAACTTCAGGCATGTCTTAGGGACATCAAGGACTGGATGTCCAGAAATTTCCTGCTTCTAAATTCAGATAAAACAGAGGTTATCATTCTTGGTCCAGAGCATCTTAGGAAGGGATTAGATGGTGTTGCGATGGCTTCCAGTGCAACTGTGAGAGACCTTGGTGTTATTTTCGATCAGGATTTGTCGTTTAAACCATATGTCAATCAGGTTTGTAAAATAGCCTTTTTCCATCTCCGTAATATTGCAAAGATTAGGAAAATCCTCTCGCAGAGTGATGCAGAAAAACTAGTTCATGCGTTTGTATCTTCTAGACTGGATTACTGTAATGTGTTGTTAGCAGGATGTCCAAGTAATTTGCTGAATAGGCTCCAGCTGATCCAAAATGCAGCAGCACGAGTACTGACAGGAATTAGCAGGAGAGACCACGTCTCTCCAGTGTTAGCGTCGCTCCATTGGTTACCCGTAAAATTCAGAATCCAATTAAAAATTTTATTACTTGCGTATAAAGCCCAAAACGGCTTAGCTCCGCATTATTTGCAAGACCTGATAGTGCCTTATGTTCCTTTCAGAGCTCTCCGTTCTCAGAGTGCAGGTTTACTCGTAGTTCCTAGAGTATCTAAATGTAGATTTGGAGGGCGGGCGTTCTGCTATCAGGCACCACTACTATGGAACCAACTTCCAATCTGGGTTAAGGAGGCTGACACCACCTCCACCTTTAAAACTAAACTTAAAACATTTCTGTTTAGTAAAGCCTATAGTAAGTGTTTAGTAAACCTCTAGCTGGTGTTGGTAAATCTCTAGGTAGTGTAAACTTTAGTGTGTCAGATTCGCTCCTGTAGTTTCTTGTGCTGGCCCCCCCTTCTCCTCCCTTTTCTCTCTTTTGTCCATGTTGCAGCATCCTTTGCCGGACACCGGAACCTGCAGGTGGTCGTGGGTGGCTTGTAGCTTGCATTACGGAGCACAAGTCTTTCCCCGACCCTGCACCCCAACCTGGGACTTGCTGATTGGGCCGGAGCTTCGGGAGCTTCATGCTGGCCTGCGGTCCCCACCCCTGGTCATCCCGTTGCTGGCCCCCCCTTCTCCTCCCTTTTCTCTCTTTTGTCCTGCAGGTGGTCGTGGGTGGCTTGTAGCTTGCATTACGGAGCACAAGTCTTTCCCTAACCCTGCACCCCAACCGGGACTTGCTGATTGGGCCGGAGCTTCGGGAGCTGCGTGCTGGCCTGCGGTCCCCACCCCTGGTCATCCCGTTGCTGCTTCCACCTGCCTGCTGTGCTGTTGCCGTCCCTGACCCACCAGTCTGGCCCTCGGCAGGAGGGTCCCCCCTGATGAGCCTGGTCCTGCTCAAGGTTTCTTCCCTCCTAAAGGGGAGTTTTTCCTTGCCACTGTTTGGCTTAAGGTTTTTCTCCCACTAGGGGAGTTTTTACCTGCCATTGTTTATGTAATAACTGCTCGGGGGTCATGTTCTGGGTATGGGTCTCTGTAAAGCGTCTAGAGACAACTCTGTTGTATTAGACGCTATATAAATAAAATTGAATTGAATTGAAATTGAATTGTTCTGGGTGGATGTGTGCTGGGTGGATGTATCTGGGTGGATGTATCTGGGTGGATGTATCTGGGTGGATGTATCTGGGTGGATGTATCTGGGTGGATGTGTACTGGGTGGATGTGTGCTGGGTGGTATCATTGTTAGAATTAGAATATTCTTGGAATCTTAATCTTAAACTGTAAACCAGGCATACATGCAATGTATATATATATATATATATATATATATATATATATATATATATATATATATATATATATATATATATATATATGTATATATATATATATATATATATATATATCTTTATATATATATATATATATATATATATATATATATATATATATATATATATATATATATATATATATATATATACTGTATATACTGTGCAGGTGTGTCGCAATCACAGCTGGACCTTGGTGAGATACATCAGGAAGAAAAACCCAACAGAAGGGCAAAATAGTTTCAAAATAAAACAGGAAGTCAAACCAAAAGGAGGAAGCTAAATCTCCAGAAGATAGACAGAAAGCCCCCAGACCATGACAGGTACCACCACTGCTCCACTGTGGAGCCACTGATCTGGTGTGACCCAGACGGTCACGCTGACGTTAACCTTGACAGAGTTAGTCAAACTAACAGGACGTCTCACGTGAGGCCGTTTACAACCGAGCAGCAGGACCCAGATGAAAGCACCTCTGTACTGTAAACAGTCTTTGCTTCTAGAGACACTGACCGGCGGAGCTCCTCTCAGAGAGCGCTGCCTTTCTGCGAAGTGGCTCTGAGTTTATCTAAGCCAGCAGAGTGTGTTTTACATGTGTCTAGGTTTCCACAAGACTTGGGGGATTGTATGTTTTTAGAAGCGCTGCAGAGTTCAGTCTCAGTGTCTTGGCTCGGCGCAGGCGATTGTTCATCATGACAGAGACCGTTAGTCTTGGTAATCTCCTCTGTTCATCTCAGTGTCAGCTCAGTGTGTGGAGGCCAGGACTTTAAGTGCCATCAGAGCAAATGATTTCTGCAGGGTCAGACACACAGATCCTGCAGAGTTCCTCCTTTTGTCCTCGAGGACTCTGCCGTGATCACAAGCCCCACTTGCAGATAAGGCTGGGATGTCCAACAGGCCCCCAGTGTCTTTGTAATATGGCTTTAAGGCCCTGACACACTAAGCCGACTGTCGGCCGTCGGGCCGTCGATGAGCGTCGATGAGCGTCTGTGCGTCTGTCGGCCTAGTTTTCCCAGTGTGTCCCGCACGTCGCCACAGGTCGGGTGCCCGTTTTATTTTTTTAGTCAATAAAATCAATATTTTGAGTATTTTGAGTCTGCATAAAAATGCGTTTTGATTACATTTCTAGCGAGAAATATATATTTTACTTTCATAATATTCACTCAGTGAATGTACATAATCACTCCCGTTACTAATCACTTCGCAACTCCCGTTGTTGCGAAGTCTTTTTCAAACCTCGCCAGGATAAAGGCTGATTTATGGTTCCGCGTTACACCAACGCAGAGCCTACGGCGTAGGTTACGTGGCGACACGCGCTGTACGCCGACCCTCTGCGTCGATTTAACGCGGAACCATAAATCAGCTCCCGAGCCGGCAGGCAGGCAGAAATCCCGAAATTTTTGGAGCAAATTTCTTAACAGGCGTAGCTACAACTGTTAGATTTCATCTATTAAACCAACATTTATCTTCCTAAATGATTTATTTCAGCCAGCGGTAATTCTCCACAGAGCTGCAGGTTTCTCCCCGGGACGACGGCAGGTTGACCTGGTGATCACGTCTGTACGTGAGCCGCTGCTGCGTCCCCGGACCGGCGGCTCTTCTCCGAAAACGTCGCAGCAAATTGAAATGCAGACTGCGCAGAACGTACGCACTAGTCGGCCGTTGGGTGTCTTCTTTGCGGTGTGTCAAAGTGCTTCTATTTGAGCCCGACCCAGCCCGACACAGCAGTCGGCCGACAGCGGGCGACGTCGGGTTGGTGTGTCCTCGGCTTTAGAGGAGGCGTCTTCCACTGCTTGATCCCCTGTTCTGACAATCCTTGCTACCTGCCGAGAAATGCTACTTTGTGGTTCTGCGCATGTGCACAGTCGATTTTCAAAGTTTGATTACCACGCCAATCATTTCTTGCACGATGTAAAATGGATAATATGGGATGTTCAGTATTTGATCCTTCAAAATACACTACCCATGACATGAATTGCATTACACTTTGTGAACATTATACAATAAAGAGGAAAAAAAACAATTATATCGCTTTATTTGATATTCATTCAGTCATTTGCCTTTATTTAACCAGGCAGGTCATTAAGAACACATTCTTGCCTGCCTTGCCTGCCTAGCCTTCACCTTGTGGTCATGGCTACTGTAGCCTATTTTAATTATATGCCGTCCTTTGTCGGCTTGTCATGTTTTTTCCTTTTGATTTTGGTTTCATATTGTGTAGTGTTTTTTTTTCTTTTTCAGACCTGTCTTTACACAGGTTGTAGACATTGCTCATATGTACGGCGCTTTCTTTGTGTACTATATGGATGTTTTATTCCAATGATTATTGGTTGTGATGAGTTTAACTCCCCATACCACCTTAAAATGTTGCTATATGGTTCACCTGTGTTTTTGCCTTGATGAGTGATTATTTTCACCTGTGCTCATTACCACACATGTGGTTATTTATATGGGTTCCTTTCCTCTGTATTGCTTTTGCCCTGATGAAGGCCAGATAGGCCGAAACATGTTGGCAGCCCTCTTTTAATAAAGGCTTTTTTATCTCTGTATCCACCTCGTCTCGAGTGCCTGGATCTTTAACTTCTATTTTTCCACATTGTCTCCCGGGTCTGATCCAAGAGCACCATTTTACAGCGGTCACACCCTAACGAGCACCTGGTCGACTCTTTTTCTAATAACACATTCTTATTTACAATGACGGCCTGGCAAGAGACAAGCGGGGCTATGGAGTAAAACACAGTAAAATTGTAGCTCTACAAAGGTAGAAAACCATTAGGTAGCATTACCATTAGCAAAGGCCACTGTTTCCACACCAACCTCCAGTGTCTCCTCTGGCAGGAAGTGGTGCGAGCAGGGATGCTGCCCCGTCTGGCCCTCTGCAGCCACTTCATTAGCTGCCCTGCAGTGTTTGGCTTTGCTGTGATTTACCACTTTTCCATTTAACATATTCCAGTTAGTCATTTGTCTGCAGAGCAGCAGGTCACAGGGGATTGACCATGACACATGTTAGACCCCCCCAATCATGCTGTAATGTACGCTACAGAACGAGCAAGGGTGCATAGAAATATGCAAAGTTCAAAGCTCTTTGGGCGTGCATGTTGTAAGCAGAAAAGCTGTTGTTTTAAGTGCTCTGAAAGAGGAGCTCCTGCTTCTTTCAGCGCAGCTTTGCAGCTCTTCACTATTATATCATTTACTTTTTTATTCATTTAGGGAGAATTGAACATGTGTCATCTATTTTGCATCTAAGAGGAAGTGAATCAGCTTTGGCATGCAGCTCTTCACAACGCCAGTGACAGTGCAGCGGGACAAATCTAAGCCCACATTAACCAAGTCCTCCCCTCACCTGAACACTAGCGCCACCTTGTTAGACTGCAGCTTTTACTCATGATTACGCAAATCTGTTTCATTCACTGCTGCACTAGATCGCAGTGTGGCTCATTGACTTCATGTTCAGCTTTTTAATCAATGAAAAAAAAATAACAAATGTTCCTTTGTGCTTAGCTACAGTTACAGTTAGTTTTAGTCGAGCAAACTGAGGAAGTAAACTTCTGATATCATCTTGACATCAAGCCTTCACCTACAGTCCACTAACTCACATATTCCTGGATCTTCAAGGGCTTTGTGGAATGAATGAATTGAATGAATGATGAATGAATGAATGAATGAATGAATGAATGAATGAATGAATGAATGAATGAATGAATGAATGAATGAATGAATGATTTTATTTTCGTGTCCGGACATTTAAATGACCCATCCCTCATGGGATTACACAGACACATTACATCAAAATATAACATTCCGGTGTGTGAACCACCTACTTCCAGCTACAAATAATAATAATGATAATAAGCAGCAACAAATAATAATAATAATAAATACAATTAAAATTAAAATTGAAACAAAATAAAATAAAATATCCCACACTAGAAAATGAACAAAAAAAAAAAAATGTGGAATGTGGAATGTGGAATTCTTCCCCAGGTTTTTTTTTTGTGATTAACATTTTTTATTTTCATTATTCCAACAATACAATAACAACAGTAACCCCCCCCCCCCAACAAACAAACCCCCTCCCAAGCCGCCACCATCCATCAGCACCTTCATGTACAGCTATTACAGGTACATTATTTGTATCAATGTAGACTTAACAACATAACTATAACAAAGATAGACAGAGAAAATAACTCCTATCAAATTCAATACATTCAATAAGTAAAGTAAGCGTTACATCAAAGAGATAATTGGTTAACAGGAAATAAATAAATGAAAATAAGAAGGAGCACCGTTATGTATTTATCCACAACAACTTAAAACTTGCATCTCTCCACTATATAATCTCCTTCAGGAGCCCTTTAAAAAGTTTACGTATTTGCCCCACTTTGCTTCATATAGATCCAGTCTTCCCAGATGTTTATATGAAATTTTTTCGAATGCTGCAACTCGTGCATCTGCACAGCCCACTCTTGAAGAGAGGGAACTCCCTCCGTCCTCCATCCCCTCATAAGTACTGTATTTGTCTGCCAATCATACTAGTTTGGACATAACTTGTAATATGTTTATCCTGTCCTGTCAGGACTGAATCACCCAAAATAAATAATCTAGGGCTAAAGGGCATTTGTATCTCTGCAATTTCACACAGATTATCATAAATATTAGTCTAGAATTATTGGACTGTATCACATGACCATGAAACGTGAACTAAACTACCTTCCTCAGATTTACATGGCCAACAATTTGATGTGGGTAATAATCCTAATCTAAATAATCTGGAGGGAGTCCACCAGGTTAGATTTTTAATCATTTTCAGTTTGTGTTGGAGTGTACAAATGTATTTTTAAGATTTTGAAGTTAAAAATGTTAAAGGACATCAATACAAAAGGAAACAAACCTGCACTGGTCTACAGATCTCGTAAACTGTGAGCCAAATTGTTCCTTCCCAAGATGTGCTGCTGCTCCATAAAGTGCGCTGGAGTGCCACCTAGTGTCCGCTGGCCTGGTGGGGACGACTACTGGTGCCAGATAAGATACAGGGACACATGCTGCAAAATGCTGCAAACATTTGCCTGGCGTCTGCTGGGAATGGATTTCATGAACCAAGGTGTTAAAATAAGGACGCAAAGATGTAAGAAGAGCACAACTACAGAGGGATTGACGTGAAAAGTATATCACTATACACTTACTAATAAAGGGTGAAGCCACTATCAAAGAAACTGTTTATTTTTATTTTTTGGATTCAACCTATATTTACTTCTGACTGTAGACAAGTAAAAGGTCCGGTGTTGCCGTAGTGAAACCTGAAGGGGAAGGATTTGCTGAACATCAAGCATGATCAAGCAAGGGGAGTTTTTACCTGCCATTGTGTATGTTATGTTTATGTAATAATTGCTCAGGGGTTTATGTTCTGGTCTCTGGAAAGATCCTAGAGACAATGTATGTTGTAATAGACACTATATAAATCAAATTGAATTGAATTGAATCGTCTTCTACAGTAGATGCGTCTTTGTTGCAGTGTCGGTCTTGAAGCAGCTTGTTAATGATTAAATGATTGAATTAATGCTCAAACAATATGGGCAAAAAATGATAGATTTTGATTTGATATCTTTTATTTCGAACATAAGCACAGATATATAATACATACATACACACCGGCACATAAACATACATACATACATACATACATACATACATACATACATACATACATACATACATACATACATACATACATACATACATACATACATACATACATACACACACACACACACACACACACACACACACACACACACACACACACACACACACACACACACACACACACACACACACACACACACACATACATACATACATACATACATACATACCGTATTTGTGTGGCAGTAACGGTTAAAAGAAAGGTTTTAATTTAAATACAATTTAAATACAATTAAATACAATTCTTAGGCTTAATATAACTGTCTTTAAGTATATGCAAAATTAGTCTCATATATATATATATATATATATATATATATATATATATATATATATATATATATATATATATATATATATATATATATATATATATATATATATATATATACAAGCCGACGAAAGCCTGGAGTGAAGAAGGGATGGTAAAGTGTTTGACTGCTCTCCTTCCAGCTGGACTCGAGTGTCCAGGAGGGGGCGATGGGCTCGCATGTTCCCTCTGCTGCAGCTCTCAAATACAATATACATAAAACAAAAAAACATCCACCTTCATCACTTGTTGGACTGGTTTTTGACCCAACTTTGAAGCACACATTTACCCCAGTTCTCTCCTGATTGCTGATGCTTCTGAAGACATGAATCCTCCCAGGCTGCAGATGCATGTATTCCCAGCCCTGGCGGGCCGCTGCTCGCCTGGACTCCATTACGGCTGCATTTTGTAGGTGTGTTTATCAGGTGTTTACATGGATCTTCGCCCCCTCATAACTGAAGTCAACTCAATGTTTTTTTGCTTTCCACATATCTGACATTATTTTATGAAAATGGTCAAATAAAAAAGAAACCAATTCAATGGGGGTTTATAATTGAGTTTTTATGGGCTGTTGTAACTGTGACAGTGAGGGCAAGGTTACAGGCTGCACAGTTCCTCCCTCGTTCCCCCAACAAGTCCTGGAGAAGGAGCTCGGCCTGTGATTGGACCGTTCCGGCTCCGCTGTGGAGGAGGGGCGTCATGGCTGCACCTGAGCCCGGCAGCCAATAGGAGGCCAGCCCTGGGAGAGGGAGAGAGAGGGAGAGGGAGAGACGCAGACCTGTCACACACGGGCTGCGTCTGCTGAGGTTGTTACAACTAAAGTGCTGCACGTTTGTTTTGCATTTTTAAATAGTTTGTTGCAATAGTTTGCAGAAAATAATATTTTAATTTTGCACATATAAGATTGGCTTTAACAAATGTTAAATCTGCCTTTACAACAACTTTATATCACGCTCACAGGAAAAAGAAATTAAATAAAAGTGTAAATAAATGTAATATATGTGACAGGAGTATTTGTGTGGCACACAGTGACAGGTTAAAATAAAGGTTTTAATTTAAATACAATTGTTGGGTTTAATATAAGTGTTTTTAAGTATATAGAATAGAATAGAATAGAATAGAATAGAATAGAATAGAATACTTTATTGTCACTATGCATGGGTACAGGGACATTAAATGCAGCATCACCTTTCCAGTGCAAGACATTGCAAACAGATACAAGAAATATAAAATAATATAAAAAGGTTAAAAAAGGTTAAGGTGCAATTTTAATGCAAAATTAGTCTCGTCACTTTAAAAATATTGGTGAATGAAGTTGGGTTTTTTTTTTTTGTCAGATTGGTACTCGATTAATTACTTCTGAGTTGCTCATTGTCAACTAAAAATCATTTTGGCATGTTTTGACTCACCACTACCTGACAAAAGAAGGTAGAATAAAACAATATGTCACATACATAGATTTATATTATTATAACATAACAATTGAAAATATTCAGGAAAAAAAAACGAAGCATTTGAAACTATAAAATTAAAATTCATGCAAATTTGTAAACACGGCAGTTTCGCCACGTGACCTCCAATAAGTTAATCACCTTCCATGCAGAGGCAGAATCATTGGGCCCCTGAGATACAGGTCCGGGGTCCGGGGGCCCGGGGGCCCGGGACCAGGAAAGGTGGTGTTGGCCTACAACACGGACCTGCACCGATCACTTCTCCAAACTTGTGAATAATCTTGGCCTTTCCCCCCTCACGCCGTCACCAGTCATTAGTGATGATCCACGGGCTCTCTCCACGGGAACCTATTGATCACTCATTGACTGATTGATTTAGACAAATACTTTTTTCTCTCCCAGAGCTGCGAGGTCGAGTCGCTCTCCTGCTTAATTGAAGATAACAGAGTGTGCAACAATGGCCCCCGTAATAGAATGAGAGTTTTGTGATTGTCGCTGCAGAAAGAAAAGAAAATGAAGAAGAAGGGGGGGGAGAGAATGAGGCGGAGGGAGAGAGAGAGAGAGAGGGGGGGGGGGGGGACTCTCTAATTAGGAAGCGGGGCGGTGTGGAGGCTGTGGCCGGCAGGCAGGCGACAGGCGCCGGGTCCCGGACAAAAGGATGTCTGCTGCCCTAAACTCCCCCTGCTTAACCCTTTAAACCGAGACACACACACACACACACACACACACACACACACACACACACACACACACACACACACACACACACACACGCTGCTGCATCATGCTCTCAAACAGGCTTCTACACACTACACACATTTTCACCCAAGAGCAACAAACAAGAAACTAATGATCAAAAAACTAGGGGGAAAAAACAACCACTATGTCCTGAATCAAAAAATGATGTCACATTTAGCTCCATGAATAAATCCATAACATTAGTTCCATTTCTGCATGGAAGACACGTTTAATGATTTATGTTCCAAACTGTTCGGGCTGGTTTCCTTGCCATCCTCCCTACCCGGCCTGCCTGCCTGCATGTGCATGTGTGAGAGCGGAGCAGGAAAAAAGAAACACTTCCTATAAATACTTACATTATTGGACTCTTTCTAAAAATACAGGCCCGACAAAACAATAGGGTAGTGAAGGAAATGCTGATTGACGGTGACCGAGAACAGGCCGAGAATAGAGCTGGATGAGCGGCGCAAAACACAGGAGACAGGAGTCGCCTGGACATAAATAAGAAAAAGGCGCTGAAGCTGAACAAAAATGCATGAATGTTGACAGAAATGATATGAAGAGGACAAAGTCATACGTATTTCAATTTGTATGCCTTAAAAAAAACCTTTGAATTAATTAGAGGGTTGGGCTTATTGAAAGCTTCCTGCCAGGAATTTCCTCCACTATTTTACAGCACGTGATTTCGATGTAGTCCTATTTTTTAATGCAAACTGAACCCAGATTTGTTTTCTTGTCAACTTGAACAAATGAAATGCAGAGGTTGCTGATGTGCTGAGGGTGACCGACAGAGGGCGCTCCGACTCCACCTGTCAGCGTGTGTGTGTGTGTGTGTGTGTGTGTGTGTGTGTGTGTGTGTGTGTGTGTGTGTGTGTGTGTGTGTGTGTGTGTGTGTGTGTGTGTGTGTGTGTGTGTGTTTGCAGCTGATTGTCTCTGATTTGAAGACACTAAGTTACATGACGTTACAATGACAATCAAAAGGATACAAGCATTGAGCACAACGATTTTTTTATTGAAATTGTGAGACAATCAAAAAAAAGACAAAAAAATGAAATTAGAAAAAAGAGAAAAAGAAAAATACCCGGACAACCAGCATAAACAAGATACTTCCATCTTTAAATATATTTATGTGTATATATGAATGATGCGCCCATTTGGAGGAATTGCTTGAAGATCTCCTGACTGGAGTGAAATAACCTGAGGTTGTTTTTATTTTCTTTAAATCCATGCGGAGCTCTCTTCCTTTGTTCCTTCGTATTTTGTCGGTGGTTGTGGACTAAAACATGGCACACACGTCTCCTAAAAATATCAGCGATGAGTCATACAGGTTGTTTTTTTTTCCTTTCTTTTTTTCTCAAACCAACAAGCGCTAAATAGCTTCAGTTTACAGTATATATTCATGTAAAAGAGGGAGCGGCGAGAGCGGGGATCAGGAGGGAAAAGTTCAATTCGAAATATATACACGCTAATATACAGCCTTAAATAAATTAATACCAATTGCATATTATTGGATCTTAGCTTTATTTACAGAAATTTTAATTACATAAATAGTTCAGAAAGAATATTTCTTGCATGAAATGATAAGCGGATCTTTTTTTTATTCTCAGACGGAATCAGCTTCCATCCCTTTTGAAATAGTCATACCTGCCTGTCGGCGCCGAGGCTCCTGCTCGAGGCTCAGCTGGGGTTAGAAACGCCAGGCTTGGATGCTTTAAATGCTTCAAGTGACCCAAACTCAGGACGCACTTTGAACAGTGCGGAGCTGCAGGTTCGAGGCCCAGGCCGCGTCACCTGTCCGTCACATGACCCTTAGGATAAACTTTAATGCAGTACTTTTATCTTGCAGTGTGGCTCGAGCTCTCTTTTTCACATCTTCCAACTTAAGTGGTTTTATTTTCTTTAATCAAGTAGAATTTTGTATATATGTATATATATATATATATATATATATATATATATATATATATATATATATATATATATATATATATATATATAGACACATATAGAGGGGAGTGATGACTACAATTACAGTCCCACCTCAATTCAATATATATATATATATATATATATATATATATATATATATATATATATGTATATGTATATGTATATATATATATATATATATATATATATATATATATATATATATATATATATTTAGCGTTTTTTAGTCTATTCTCTATTGTTTGTATTATTTTTTGTAATGGCAGTTTTCCTAATTTGACCATAATTTAGTCAGAGTAGAAAGGTATTAGTGTACCTGATAGTGGGGGGGATAGGCATTCCTTCTAGTGCAGCCGACCCTAAACACGCTGGGATTCACTGAAGGGGTTTGTGCCCGATAATATAGTGGAAATGTTGTCCTGAAAGGCTTTTCAACATTTAAAAGAGTTCAGCTCTGGAGGAAATCTTCAATATCTGTGAATTTATTTTAAAATGGTTAAATATAATTATATAGACTACTTTTCTGTCTACCTGCAGCTTTGTTCCCAAAAAAAAAAAATATTTGTAATCAGCTTTCATGGACTCTCATCATCATCGGTCGCACCCTCATTTCAGTCTCGGTGATGTGCTGTACAGGACATAATGCACATATTATAGTCTTCTGGTATTCAAGCCCCGACTTTTTAGTCCCAAACGGAGAGAGTGTGAATCACTTGGGAGAGTCAGCGTTCGGGGAGGGCTCCCTCTGGCCCTCCAGGCCGCTCACCAGTCTCTGGATGCTCTGCAGCTCGTTTACAGAGTCCTTCACGGAGCTTTTGGGAGACGCGGCTCTGGCGTTGGATCCGCTCGTCTTGTGGTTGCTCTGGGTGTCCGGGGCCGGGCTGGTCTCCCGGCTGCTGCCGGCCTTGGAGGACTCCGTGCCCTGCAGGCCCAGGCCGGCGGGGAGGCCCGTGCCCAGCAGCCCGGAGGTCTGGGACAGCGACATGGGGAGCTGGTAGGGGTTGAAGCGCAGGCGGGGCCGGGACGAGGCCAGGAAGGGGTTCCTGGAGAGCGGGCTGGAGGTGCTGGTCGCCGGGAGGGCGGAGGCCGAGGCCGCGGCCGCAGCCGCCGCCATGTAGGTGTAGGGGTACGGGAACAGACCTCCGAACGGAGGCATGGGGATGCCCTGCAAGGTGGGAAAAAGGACAGACTTAGAGTCACAGTTGTACAGATCACTATCCTCCCTCAAATAATCCCAGTAAGGAAATACTCCTCTAATTATTAAGAAGACGTGTTGAAGGCAGGACTGATCTGACAACCAATAAATAAACATTTCTTTCCCTCCCAAATGTTAGAGAAAGCCAAAAGTGTACTCCACAGACTAAATGATCATTTTCATGAGTCCCATGTTTTAGTGCAATTTCACAAAAGATTCTGCTTACTGAATCTCCCCAATACATGACATTGTTCTATTCCTGCTCACACTCACTTTCCTAGCTCTTATTCATGTGCAGGATTGCGGAAGATGAGATTTCTCTAAACATTTGTGGTCCCTTTAAGGCAGAGAACGACTAGTGTGCAGCCCTCCTGCCCTCCTGACGTCGCTACAGGTGTAAATGACACACTTTTCTGACTGGATGACCTTTCTTACCTGAGAGGCGAGCATGTGCTGAGACAGATGGAAGGGGAAGGGGTTAGGGCTTCCTCCTGAGCCCTGGGCCGCGAGGCTGGCGTTTTCCAATCCACTCGCTCCAGATACAGAAGCCAATAGATGCCCCATGCCCATGGCAGAAAAGGCTCCAGGGGTCATAGCAAACTGCCCAGGGTGAAACAACAGCGGCGATCCGGCGTTCAGAGGGTTAAAAAACTGCTGACTGTGCAGACCGGACAGAGCCAGGCTTTGTAAGTGTCCCGGGCTGAAGTGCGAGGGGCTCTCGGTCTGGACCACTAGAGGGGAGAAGGACTCCTTGCTGGCACTGATGCCTCCAGCGTCTGAGTCCTTTGTCAACGCGTCTGCCGTGTCCTTCCTGTGCCTGCTCTCCACTTTGTCCTTTTCTAGGTTCCTTATGCTGAAGATGGAGTCGTCTTTCTTGTCAGTGCTTGCTCTTTCCCTGGCCCGCTCCTCACACCTGGAGCTGTAGGGGGACACGGGCTCCGTCCCCGGGCTGGTGGAGCCGGTGCACTGCTCCTCGTGATGGTCCAGCTCCTGCTCGCTGTCCGTGCACGTTTTCTCCTCTAAAATACAGGAAATAGAGAAACATTTTAAGCACTTACCATCACAAGAGCAAAAAAAAAACAAAAATCCTCAGACCCTCAAAACCCATAAAGCAACATCTCAGAACATGTTGTGACTCCTTCAGTAAATGACATGTCCCATTTATATTAAATGTATTTTATTTTGAATGGTACAGATTACTTTGTAATACTGTATTTGACCCTGTCTTTGTACGTTTTGACCGTATAGAAACATAATTCTTGTCATTTTAAGAATGAGATGTAGCTGCTGGACTCTACTGCCCTTACTTTTTAACAACTTGTGCTTTTTATTATTTTATCTCTTTTCTTATCATTTTATTTCATCTTATTTGTTATTTGTGTTTTAATTGTGTCTTTTAATGTTGATGTAAAGCACTTTGTATTACCTTGTGTTGAATTGTGCTATACAAATAAACTTGCCTTGCCCTGAATGGAAGAACAATTATCAGGTTTGTATTATACATTTAAAAAATAACCCCAGCACTGTCTTAGCTTTGAGTGAACACAACGTTCACTTAAGACCTTTCTTAAGCAACAAGCTTGCATAAATTAATTCTAAAAGAAAAAAAACAACTAAAAATAGGACTATTTACGCCTGGATTTTCCCTGGGTTCATGTTGAATTTACTCCACGACAAGATAAACGCTTTATTAAGCTGCAGCAGATTCCCAGCATATTATCGATGTAGGGAGGGATCCTCACCTCGGCCGGGCCTGCTGAACCGCAGCGGGCTGCCCCCGGGCCCCAGCGGGGAGTGCACGGACTCCCTGCCGGCCGGGGGGTCGCTGGACGAGGCGTCCGAGTCCGCGCCGTCCCGGTCCGCCTTGCACTGGTCCTCGTACATCCGCAGCGACGGCATGGTCAGCTGCTTCCTGCACGGCCACAATAATAACCACGTTAGTAAGAGGGAGAATGATGGCTGGGGCGCGTCACTGTGGCGCACATGCATGCACGGGGCTGCAGCTCGTACCGTTTCTCCCTCCTTCCGTTCCCAGTGTCTCTGAATCCTTTGGCAAATGGGTTGTTGTCAATCTTCAGCTGAGTTATCTGTGCAGAACGCGAAGACAAGAGGAATGTCAGCGGTGGGGAGCCATGTTCAAAACACAAAAGACACGTTTTTTGGGTCCTTTGTCTTGAATTGGCCGATTAGGAGGAAAAAAACAGCTTGTTTTGATTAACACGCGCATCTTGCAGGATGAGCAGGAACCACCACTGACCTCCATTTGCATTATTAATAAAAGTGTAATGATGGGGCATTATTCTTATCGGCCCCTGGAGAGACATTTTGCCACAAAATATGCCTCTATGACGCCACACAAACCCCCGACCCCCAGAAAAAAAAGGGCACCGTGCAATACTTGAACAGATGTCCGCATATCAATAATTAATATTGCGGTTTGGGATCCCTGCTGAACCCAGGACGTGGAAGAGGCCGGTGCAGAACCGTCTATACAGCCCGGGCAACAAGCTGGGAGACCGGGAGACCGGGCTCCGGGCTCCGGGCTCCGGGCTCCGGGCTCCGGGCTCCGGGAGGCCCTCAGTGGCCCTTCAACAACAAGCTTCAGGCGTTTTCCAACCCGATCAGAGTTTGTCTTCCCAGTATCTTTCCATCCCTGGCTGCAGGGGGACCGGGGGCATTTTTAAATGCTCTCTAATCGATGGTGACTCTTTGCAATAAACTTTTACAAGGAGACCTCCGCCCCCTGGACACGAGCCCCCATTAACTCCCCAGCAGAGAGGAAAGGGTCAGACTGGGGGTGCCGCTTATACCAACGTTATCAAAGAGCCTACACACACACACAACGTTTAAAAAAACAATAGGAATTATTGCTAGATTATTTTTGATACCAAAAATAAAAATCAACTGAAATAAAAGCAGCCTCGCAACAAAACAGCTCACAATCGCCACCATTTATACGCCCAATTTATTCACTTTTACTCAGTAATGGCTCATTTTTTAGGTTGCAAACAGCTGAAAACACGCAACACAACACCCAATTTGAATTCATAGCGAGATAGATTTGCTTAAGCCCGACGAATCCAAGCAAAACGGGCGATTGAGGAAAAAATCAAGTGTGTTATGGGAGTCCTCAGCAGGGAAATTAGGCGACCTACAAAATCAGATTAAGTCTTCAGGGTTTGGTGGCGGGGGAGGGGGAAGCTTGTAGGACATTTATTATGCAAAACTCGAGCAGCCATGTTAGAGGCAGCAGGCAGTGCACACACAGACAGAAACAGAGAGACATCAGGGAGCAGCTCACCTTGTCGTTCTGGTAGGCCGTCACGGCCACGAACTCCGTCTCCGGGAACACGTAGGTGCGGAAGGTGCTGTACGGCAGCTTCAGGATGTCGTTGGCCCGCACGATGTGGAACCGCGGCTGGTACTTGTGCATGGAGTTCAGAATGGTCTGGACCAGCGCACACACAAAAAAGAAACGGAGTAAATATCACAGCGCGTTTTTTTTTTTTTTTTTTTTTTTTGCGTCTCCTCCAAGTCACTGTCACTGCTGCTGTTATAATCACTGTTTATGAAGGCTTGTCGGTAATTAGTGCAACCGAGGAGAAAAAACCTGACCAGGCCACACAGGCATCACAACCAGAATGAATGAATGAATGGATGAATCAAGGAAGGAATAAATCAAGACATAAATATGATATGTTGGAGTCAGGACAAAAAAACGCAAATTTTCCATTTAAATTGCCAGTAATTTAGAATGTAAAAGCCTGGAGTTAGAGCTTAAGGGTTATTATTTTGATTTTGGCAGTGTCAAAAGCATTAGGGACATTTTAACACACTATTGTAATTTCATAATCCCGCCACCAAAACGACCCTTAATGCATAAATAAATAAAATACAAAATAAAGCAAATATAATAGAAAAATAAAAACATATGGAAAAAATGTACAAAATAAAGTGTTAATTTTAGATAGAATTTGAGAATGTGAATTTGACCATTCAAAAATGTCGTAGGCCTCCAGCTACATGAAATATCCCTTCATGTAGAAACAGCTAATTGTTTGGACTGACATGTGAACAGTGAATTTGTTCCCAGTCGAAAGCATCATAAGTCTGTCAGTAAAATCAACTTTGACAGACATTTACTGTTTATTTCGGCAAGCAAGCAAGCAAACATTCTTGCGCTTTCTCTTATAAAGCTGCAAAGGTAAATTACAATTTCATGTTAGAAATGATTTCATGTTAGAAATGTTGCTGTTTTTTTCTGTTTTTTTTTTTTTTCTTTCTGTTTTTGCAGGCAGCACACTATAATATACCGAAGCATCCCATAATTTCTCTCAGAGGGATCCCGGAGCCTGCAGACCCCGGGCTCAGGTCTAAGCTCGGCTCTCCTCCCTTTCCCTTCCTGCAGCTTGAGCTGCAGCTCATGCGCTCCCAGCGCGTCCCGGAGCCGCGGCTCCGTGCGCGGCTCCGGGACGCAGAGCTGCAGAACAGAAGCTCGCTGGCTGCCAGCAACACTGAACAACTAGACAACTAGAAGGTGTCTCATCCAGACACATATTTACGTTTGGATTTAAGGATTTATTTCTGCGTGACTCGTTTACGTTGAAATAATATTTATTTGCAGCAAACACTGACACTGCGTGTCCCCTGGCCTCATCCATACCTCAGGTCTGGTTGCACCAAACGCACGTTTTAATTTGTCATTTTTACTGAATACGAACCCATGATCTGACCCACACCTGGAAAAAACCCCATCTCAGCTCAACCCTTTTGCGCACAGATCCATGCAGCTAAAACAGGAAAACACTAGCAGCTATAAGGGGAGACGGTGGGGGAAAAAGTCAAAAAGTGTTCTTACAAATCCGTGTTTGTCCGAGATATTGTTGGTGAGCTTGAGTTTGTGGAAAGCAACAGGCTTGGCCATCCACTGCTCTCCGGTGGCGGGGCTGTCCGGGTGGATGTACATCCTCTTGGGCATCTCCGGGTCGGCCTTGCCCGCCACCATCCAGCGGGAGTTGTGGAACTTGTAGCGGCAGTCGTCCGCCGCCACGATGTCCATCAGCAGGATGTATTTGGCTTTTTTATCGAGCCCGTTTATCCGCACTTTGAACGGAGGAAACATCCTCCTGCAAAAAAGAGACACGGAGCAGGGAGTCAACGCCGTGCAAAAACACACGCAAACACACAATATCACAGAAACTAGTCCGACGAGAAAGGGACAGGAAAGGTCAGGAAAAATAGCTGTAGTTATCAGATATTACTGCTAAATCCTACACACACGGAGGACGAAGGACCCTCTCATGTGTGTGTGTGTGTGTGTGTGTGTGTGTGTGTGTGTGTGTGTGTGTGTGTGTGTGTGTGTGTGTGTGTGTGTGTGTGTGTGTGTGTGTGTGTGTGTGTGTGTGTGTGTGTGTGTGTGTGTGTGCTGTCTGTCCGCCTGTGTGTTGTACATTTATGACCGCAACTTCTCCATGTCCCCCCCTTTTTTTTAAGTGACAGCTTGTTTATAAAACCCGAAAGCTCTGCTGTCTCCACAGAAAGCAATTTAGCAGATCAAACCTGATAAAAAGCTTCCCCCAAAATATCGCAAATATGCACTTTGATTACTCAGGTAGAAAATGATAAAGGATTTAAAAATAAATATGAGGTTTACTCTTTGACTATAGACGGTTTATTTTCCAATTAGCTGGCCCTCAAAGTGAAATTTAAAAACTGCAGATAAAGTGAAATAATTCGTGGTAAACGCACTATTTTATGGTCGGCTATTATTTAGTTTTATTATCCAAATAATAATACTAATACTCTATAGGGTATACTATACTATACTAAGGCTTATAAAATCGCCTTATAAGTTGGTTCTTATTTCCCTGCAACTTATAAGGCGATTATTAATTTTATGTACTCAAATGTTCTTATTTTTATGTTGGTAGAAGTATGGTTTTGTTTGAAAATGGTAAAGCTTCCGTGCGCTCTTACCGTCCGGACTTGGTGATCACCATCTCCGTCCCGAGCTTGTGAAACTGGTCCCAGAGATCCTTGGCTTCCAGTGTGACTTTGGGGTCGTCGTCCACCTCCTCCTCGGGCTCCAGGCTCTTGATGCCGCGCAGGGCGGCCTGGTGGTGGCTGAGGGCCGGGTGCGTGTGCGGGTCCAGGCCGTGCTCCGGGAGCGGCTTGGTGAGCGCGCCGGGAGGGAGGCTGAGCGCCGGGAAGAAGGACGGCTGCGCCGCCGCCAGGAACGCGGACATGGGGAAGTCGGTCGGCCGGTGAGCGTGGAAAGGGTGGTAAGCCATTGCAGTCCCTGTAAAAACTGGATCTCTCATCGGTGCATCCACAAAAACCGAAGTGAAAAACAATGGATATTTTTTTTTAGTGGTATATCTTCCCCTCCCTCAAAGCCGGAGAGAGCGCCCCGGTAAGAATATAGGTCCGCGCTTTTCAGGAGCACTTTAGTTTCTGTTAACGCGGCACAGAAAGAAAAAAAAAGCGCAGCCTCTTGTCAAACGCACAATGTGTTATGAGTGAGACGAAAATAGCCCGGAGTTGCTGCTTTCCTTTCCTTCCCTTCGCTTTGCTGTGCTCCGGTTCCCCGGCGGAGAGCGCGTCAGTGGCCGCGCTGAGACGGCAGAGCCCCGCTGCGCTGTGTGAGCCTCGATCAGAAAAAAGCTGTTTCCCTTGCTTCACTCATCCCACCCTGACTAGAAAAGATGTGGCCCCGTTCACTGCAGATCTGTTACTATCTCACATGTCCTTCCTGCCTCCATCCCCAACACTAATGAACCAAGCCCCTTTGATTGCTGATTTTACGCTTTCTGGACCAATTGTGGGCCCCTATAGGCGTGGTTCTGACAGCTCCGGCCAGACTCCGGGAGAGGAGGGGGGGACAAGAGAGGTGTCGGAAGCATTAGCAGTAAGAAAACATGTCAACAGAATAAAATATTAACCAATGACAGGAAAGATCGGGAAATCCCACCCCCATTTCCAAGCCAAACACCGGGTCAGCCCTCAGTTCTTTGGCCGGTGGAGGCATCACCTCCTTCGGCTTGCGTTTTTAACAATGTCGCCTCCGGAAAACAGACCCATCCACATAGACTCACTGTCTAAATACTAACCTTTATACAGAGGAGCAGCACAGCTTGTCTTCACATTTATAGCTACAGCCTTTTAGAACAACTCACAACAGTAAACTCCACGAGTCGCAGCTTCTGCTTTTCTGCATTCCGGGGCGGCTGATCAGGGTGATTTCAGGCTCATTTCAGGCTGATTTTAGGCTGATTTCAGGGCAACTGCCGCCTCTCTCTCTCTCGGCGGCAACTCTCCATAAAAACAGACCCGGCTGCAGTTGTTTCTGCCGGCCAGTCCGACCGCTCTCATGCCGGACCTGCTCACACATGATCCGCAGAGCCGTGTGTTTGTAGAGCCGAGCTGAAGCCTCAGACAGCCCCGGCTTCACCACCAGAGCGGTTTATCTGTGCGGTTTCCTGATCGAGCTGACGGGAAGAGCAGCCGCCGCTGCAGCCGCTGCAGGCTGGAAACGACAAACAGCAGAGCTGCGTGGAGGAGGGAAAAAAGAAAAAAAAAAGAAAAAAAAGAAGAGGAAACCGCATGAATGATGATGAATGAAAAGTGTGAGAAAAATTCAGGAAGAAAGAAAGAAGGAAAGAAAGAAAGAAAGCGGTGAGTGTCCACCTCGATACACACACTGATACCTGCTGGCGACGTTGAAGTGTAAAACTGTACTTTGGAATTAAGAGTGCTTATTGTTGCTGTCATTGCATTTGTGTTCTGCAAAGCTGTTTAATAGTATTTTGGAGTTTAGCTTGTGTGTTTTTTTTTTCGTTTTTTTTTTTGTCAACATGAAACGGAGCAGCGATGAAATGATTTAAAGTTGAGTGTGAGCAGAGAGCAGGCCGGGCCGGCGTGTAATCTCCGACAGGTTGTACTTTGTTAGACTGAGGACAGTGCTGGACTCCCGGAGCCACGGGTGGGGGGGTGAGGGTGAGGGTGAGGGTGGGGGTGAGGGTGGGGGTGAGGGTGGGGGTTGGGTGGGGGCGCCAGCCTCCCCTATACTCTGCTCCGCTGAGCTCCTTCAGAAAAATCAAGCGCCTGATTAAGTTGGACTCAGTCCGTCAAAGAGCCGCCCGGCGCCAGCCGGCTGATGCGCCACAATAAGAACAATCTCTTGTCTCTTTATATTTACCCTGAAGTGTTGCATGTGCGCGCCCCCGCGGCCCCTCATGCGCGGCTCCGCTCCACTCTCTGCCTCGGTCATCATGACTCGGTGTCACTTTTAAGTTTTCTCTTCTTTTTTCTTCTTCTTATTCTCCCGTTTTGGATAAACTGCTGCCTTTTCAGGCTGTGCCAGCTAACCGTGATGCGGAGCATGAGGCGGCACCTCGACAAAAAGCGAAACAAAAAGTGAGAATGTTGCTGAATGAGGCTGTCAGACACAACTGTGTTTCCGATGAAGCCCTGGAAGTCAGGCGCGTCTCCGCGGCTTCCGCCTGCAGGTCTGCAGGTCTGCAACCAGACCTGCAGATCTGTAGACCTGTAGACCTGTAGACCTGCAGGCCTGCAGACCTGGACCTGTAGACCTGCAGGCCTGCAGACCTGGACCTGTAGACCAGTAGACCTACAACCCTGAAGGTCTGCAGGTCTGCAGGTCTGTCCTGCAGACCTGCAGACCTGCAGGGTTGCAGGACAGACCTGCAGACCTGCAACCAGACCCTGTAGACCTGCGGACCGTAGACCTCTCACCGGCCGTGGAGTGTGTGAAGTAACACGCACGCTCACGCACACGAACACGAACACACAGGACCGTAATATCAAAATACATCACAAAACCCAATGCTTCAAAACGGAGACATATAATTTCTTTCACTTCCTGAAATGCGGCAGCAGCGAGTTTCCGCTGGTGTGAGATCGTGCGTGTCCTGCTCCTGCGTGCACATGTCCACCCTGCTGCACTTGTTGCTGCTCAGACTCAGACCTGCGGTCCCGGAGCAGAGCCGGCCCCGGAGCAGAGCCGGTCCCGGAGCAGCCTATAGGCCCCGGAGCAGAGCCCCGGCCCCGGGGAGACAAACGCGCACTTTACGCGCGGAGCGGCTGCGCATTTACTTTACTTGGGGAGGACGCGAGGGCGTAAAAAAAAAAACAAGAATAGTTTCTTCTCAGTTTCCTTGGAGTTTTTGTATTTTTCTAGTGAGTATTTGTTTCTTTTGTCTTTGTTTTGGACACGCACCTGACATTGTCACGCTTAATATTCAAACTGGTGGAAGTGACAAGCTCGGAGTCTTGCGCCGTCTTGACTAGACTTCTAGCTGCATGCGGCTTTACTGTGGAAAAAAAAAGAAAAAAGATTAGCAACATATGGAGGTGGATAACGATTTTTTCTCCCGGAATACTCAATTGGATAATTGCATCAACAATGCTTGTGGAAATTACTCAGACTTTATTTGTTCTGTGCCTTCAACGGTACAGAAATCTCCCTGTTACGTGCGATTTAAAAGTCATTAAGTTTGAAGTGAGGATTGCTCCGTGCTGCTGCTGATTCTGGGGGGCACAGCCCTGGCAGATTAACACATCCTCTGTGTCGGGGATTAATACGAGCAGACAATAAATATGGCCCTTACACTTGTTCTGTGGTCATATGCGTCAGCTGGTGGTGGGGGGGCGACGGGAAGCTGCAAATACGCAAAGCAAAATCATGTTGCGAAATATCATTGAAAATGAGCAAATTCAGAACTTTTTGTTACCAATTTCCCCGATATTTTGGATAATTTGTCATTACACACACACACACACACACACACACACACACACACACACACACACACACACACACACACACACACACACACACACACACACACACACACACACACACACACACACACACACACACACAGATTATCACATGTTCCCGGTAATGAGTCAGAATAAGCAGATTTGGGAGCTTAAATATGAGACATTGGATCCGTGCAGCTGCCTGTCAGCCTGCAAGTTGTAGTCGTTGTAAAAGTGAATTAATGACTCGACGACCCCTGCTATAGGAAACGGACTAATGCTTTTATTTGATGCCCTTGATACGTCCCTAACACAACACATCTAGCTGTGGATGTGGATGGAAGTGTACGAGCAGGGAGTCTTGCATCCTGCCCGCCATCAGCGAGCCCTTTACCAAAGAAGCTCTAATTACATCTCCACCGGACAATTCTGCGCCATATTCGTCTATAATCAAGTATTGTTATTTTTCCTCCTCTAGACATTGTTCCATTCGTCCTTTCATCTCTCCATCTTCTCCTCCCATCTCCCTGCAACATCTCTCCGGCTATATTTAGCGGCTAGACTGGGGCCTTGGCGCCAGACCGTTTAAGACCTGTCAAAGTCCCTCATATTTCCCCTTGTCACATGGAAACCCGGCGACCAGCGGCCCTCTCCTCCTCCTTGTCCTCCTCCTCCTCCTCCTCCTCCTCCTCCTCCTCCTCCTCCTCCTCCTCCTCCTCCTCCTCCTCCTCCTATCGCAGCTCCCACCCAGCCCTCCACCTCCTCCTCTCCTTCAACTCCTCCACTTCCTCCTCCTGCTCCTCTCCTCCAACAACCCACTCTGCTGAGACACATATCAGTTCCCTGTTGTGGAAAAAAAGCTGCTTGTTTTCTCATCTCCTCCCCAAACCCGAGCGCACACACGCACCGCACACGCGCAGCCCTCACATTATCTGGAACAATACGTAGAAAAAGATGCTCTTCTGGGATCAGGTTAACAGCTCAGGCATAACAGCTCTGCAGTAAAACAAACATTTTCTCTGGATAAGAGTTCCTGACAACCACAGGCTCCCTCCGCGCAGACACCGGTACCTGCGGCCCCAGCAGCCCGGGCCAGGGCCGGGGTGGCCGGCAGGCAGGTGAGGGCCAGGGCCGGGGCCGGGGTGGCCGGCAGGCAGGTGAGGGCCAGGGCCGGGGTGGCCGGCAGGCAGGTGAGGGCCAGGGCCGGGGTGGCCGGCACACAGGTGAGGGCCGGGGAGGGGGGGCGCTCTGGGGACCCGGGGGAGCCCTGGCTGGGAGGGACCGGGCTGTCGCACCCACAGCCGCAGGACGCGAGTCTCATCAGGTGTGGGTCTGCAGAGACGTGTCGGCTGCACATCAACTCATTGGGATCAATTTCCAGCTCTTTAATGATACCAACGCCTTGATACACGCCGATCCAGCCGGGGATGGACAGAGCATGACGGTGATGATGGTGGAGGTGATGATGAATACAATAGAATAGAATAGAATAGAATAGAAAGCCTTTATTATCATTATACTGGTACAATGAGATTAGGCAGCAGCTCCGTAAGTGCACAGTGCACACATGCAAAAACTAAACAAGTCAAGACTGTAAACAACAAAATGGGAAACAGGAAAAATAAATATATATATATATATACACTATAAAAAAATGAGTGAATGAGAGAATGATAATGTACATGAATAAGTGGAAGAATATTGCACTTGACTGGATGGAAGGAATATTGCACATTATGAGGTAGTTTACTGGTTAAGAAAGTTCACAGCTTTGATGATGATGATGATGATGATGATGATGATGATGATGATGATGATGATGATGATGATGGTGATGATGAAACATGTTTTTCTTCTTAGCGCAGTTTTATCTTTTCTACGATGTGATCCTCACTTATTGTGCCCCATGTCTTGTCTGGCATATGCTTGTATCTTGGTGAGCCAAAGATGAATTTCCACCTCGGTGGACAATAAAGATTTATTATTATTATTATTATTATTATTATTATTATTATTATTATTATTATTATTATTATTATTATTAATAATAATATTAATATTAATTATTATTATTATTATTATCATTATCATCTGAATGCGCCAGAGCAGGTGAAGAGTCTGTGATGGATCAGAAGTGTGTGTGAGGAAATGTTTAAGTGTGTTTAAATGTGTGTGTGTGTGTGTGTGTGTGTGTGTGTGTGTGTGTGTGTGTGTGTGTGTGTGTGTGTGTGTGTGTGTGTGTGTGTGTGTGTGTGTGACAGCAGGGTCACCGTCGCCGTGTGTCGATCTGAGCACAACAATGCTCCAGCAATCTTTGCTAGGCCACTTATTAAATCACCATAATAAACAGAGTCATCAGGGCGGATGCTTATGTGCGAGACTGTCTTTGATTTTTTCAACGTGCTTCACATTTAAAATAAAATAAAACTAATTTAATGTCATGTAATCTCTTTCACAAATCACATTTATATTTGATGCATTTGCCCTTTCTTAACTTTTCGGATACCTTTGATATTCTGAGACCAAACTCTCGACACCGACAATGGCAGACAGGAAATAAAATAAACAAGTTAATTAAAAGGCCTTTGGAAAAAAAAAAAGATCCTTACGGTTGATTTCATTCAAAAATATTCTGGTTCATTCATTCTGAAATAGGGTTTTCCATTTATTTGCAACATCTACTATAAATTAATTGTATCGAATCCTTCCAGTTTTTTCTCTTCTGAAACTTTTAAACTCTGTTTCTGCGGACAACAACAATGTGAAGCAAATTTAAAACGGATTTTCGTGTCTGTACTTGTTTTTGGTTTAAGAGACACTTTTCAAACCAGCATGATCTTAACATGTCTCCAAGCTCTGAATCAGAGAACATTCGCTCACCGGCTTCTGCTTCAGTGCGAACATGAATGAATCCTCTATTAGTAAGTCGATATGCATTGTTTTTTAATCATGCAAAAGAACGTGTTGTGCTCCTGCTGATATGTGGAGCGGCTGCAGATCTGTTAGTAGACCTGCAGACCTGCAGAGCTGCAGAGCTGCAGGAGCTGCAGAGCTGCAGGAGCTGCAGCGGCGGCAGCAGCGAGTCACATGAGACGCGCCTGCAACCTGCGGGGCCTGCGCCTTCACTCCTGCAGCCGCCTCATGTTTACACAGTCACATCCAGTAATGACAGCTCTCAATCTCCTTTTATTTATCTTAATGTCAAAAAAACTGGATGACTGCAGCTGCCATTGTAAGCAATTAAACCGGAGAGAAATTATTAAAAATGCGACGGAAAGAGTGGAACAAATACAAAGCCACGTCGTGGTGAAAGAACTAAACTAAAATAACTTCTTTTTTTTTGGCAGGGAGGTTGACTTAATTTATCTCTGTTGAGGCAGTAGCTCCAACACACGCAGAGGTATCAATTATGATTGATTTCAGATTTTGCGCCCCAATGTGAGTTAATGTGGTCCAGTTAATTGAACACGCACTTCCACGTGTGAAATGATTCCAGGTGGATTTTTGCTTGATTTCTTTGCTGTAGACGTGCGCTTTTTAACGCAGCAGCTGATGGAGAGTTTGTGGAGAACGTGTGTCCACAAGGAAGCTCAACCCCTGCTGACTGAATCCCTGCAGACGAACTGAGGATCCTGCAGAGTCGGAGCTCCAGCAGCAGCAGCAGTCTCCGACCTGCTCCTCCAAGTACCTGCTCCTCCAGGGAGAGGTGTATAATCCAGGTGCCAGAAAGTAAAAATCCTGTCCATCAGTTGTTCCAACCATCACTAAACCAGCTCCTCTGCAGGTAAATGGTCTTTAGTGAAAATCCCTGTTCTAAATGTACAGGATGGTCCACAGGTATATGTTTTAATGAGCAAATATCATCTTAATGTAAAGAAAACTATTTGACTAATGGTGCTTTGAGACTGACACCATTTCAAAATTGGTCTTTATTTAAGATTGATTCAAAACTATGTTTGATTTTGTAAAAAAAAAAAACATTAAAGCACATTCCATGGAATGTGCTTTAATGGTTTTTACACCCTTTTACACCCTACACTATAATCCAGGTGCCATAAAGAAAAAACGCTGCCATATTTCTGTATCAGCCTGTACATTTAGAACAGGTGTTTTCACTAACAACCATCTACCTGCAGAGGAGCTGGTTCAGTGATGGTTGGAACAACTGATTGACAGGATTTTTACTTTATGGCACCTGGATTATACACCTGGATTATCCACCTCTGCCTCCAGGTAAGACCTGCTCCTCCAGGTAAGACCTGCTCCTCCAGGTAACTGCTCCTCCATGTAGGACCTGCTCCTCCAGGTACCTGCTCCTCCAGGTAGGACCTGCTCCTCCAGGTACCTGCTCCTCCATGTAGGACCTGCTCCTCCATGTAAGACCAGCTCCTCCAGGTACCTGCTCCTCCAGGTAAGACCTGCTCCTCCATGTAGGACCTGCTCCTCCAGGTAAGACCAGCTCCTCCAGGTACCTGCTCCTCCAGGTAAGACCAGCTCCTCCAGGTACCTGCTCCTCCAGGTAAGACCAGCTCCTCCATGTAGGACCAGCTCCTCCAGGTACCAGCTCCTCCAGGTACCTGCTCCTCCAGGTACCTGCTCCTCCAGGTATCACCTCTCTGTCTGAACTCACCTGCAGAGACTCGGCCCGACTGAACTTTAGGAGCTGGTTTGTTTCGGGGAATGTCTTCAGGTTTTTCTTGTTTTAACTTAATAATTTTTTTGCCCCCCCCATGTGTTCCAGTCGCCCTCCCCACGGGGCACACAGCGCTGGGCAGAATCCTCCCAGGTGAATACCGCACACACTCGCGTTTTCGCTCTGCAATTTTCATTGTTCTTACATTTGAAAAAAAAAAAACATCGTTGAACTTTTTCCACATCCTCCCAGAAACAGAAACAGCCTAATAACATGCATCTTGTGCGGATTGGTGTATATGTATTATGTTTGCAGGCATGTTTCCATGTACTGCAGGCCCGGTAGTTTTCCTGCAGTAAAACCCCTGCTGGTGCGCGTGTTTTGTTGCTGCTGAACTCAACACCGTCACGTTTGTTCCAGAGGAATCTGCGAGCTGCTGGATATGAAGTATCAGCTCCTGCAACCAGCAGGTAAATAATACACAGAGCTGCACAGCAGGGTGGCATCATGCCTATGTGTTGCATTACACAATATTTGTTTCAGGGCCTCAGAAACGAGATTTAGTGATAAATGAATCCACAGTGAGGCGTGTCACGGTGTAGTCAGCTGCAGAAAGAAAGGGCCACAATAAAAAGAAATCCGTGCTTGTTTAAACGGAGATTGTTGACAGCAAAACATTGGCAAAGCAAAAATGAGATGAATGTTCGATGATTAATATCTAATAAACCACCCAGATCTGTCTGCCGGTGTTCTGTCGATCCATGCTACCCGTCCAGATCTGCTACTTTGTGCTTCTGCGCATGCGCACTGTATCATTTTATGCATCCCTTCAGATATATAAGATATATTTATATGTATACAAGCCAGAGATGTTTTTAGATATTTTGCGGCGCAGTATCAGGCCAGCAGAGATCATTTTAGATGCTTCCCGTGCCCTGAATGCATTAAGTGACGGGAGCATTATTTGATAGGATGTTACTGGACCTTCAAATGATGCGACCCCTGAAATATTGATTTAAAAATGGATAAATTGGGGAGTCTAAATATGCTGAGATTCATGCTGCAGTGACAGTGAGTTGATTGAAAGGACGTGCGCTTAGGGAGTAAAACAGTAAAATTGTAGCTCTACAAAGGTAGAAAACAATTAGGTAGCCATTTTTGATAGGGTAGCATAAATCGATAGATAGACGCTTTAGTCGGTTTATGCGGCGGGAGCATTTCTCGACGAAGCAGCAGAAATCGATAGAACAGCGGTTGCTTTGGGGGGTTATGGGAAATTATTCAATGTAGTAGTCATTAAATCGGAAACAATGGATACATTTCTCACTTGCAGACGTCAATTTTCGATGAGATTTAGGGACTAAATTGTGGAGTGATTTTTCCCACCTGGCAAAGACTCTTCCTCTTTGAAATGTTATAAAAGACGTTTGAAGGAACTTGACTGCTGTTTTGTAACTGTTTTCCCAATGTAATGTTTTACATGTATCCATGTTTTTTTTGTTTCACTCATAGTGACATGATCATTTCTACCATTAGTCTTATTTGCTCAAGAGTCATTAGAAGTTGTAAAAACAATATCCCATACACACTCACACACTTATTTTTGTTATTTTATTTTATTTATTTTATTATTATCTATATATTGCATTATTAGTTTGCCATCACTTTTGTGTAGTTATACTTTTTGTTTTTGTATGTTAATCTTGTGTTCGTTATAACATGTGAAATTTTAATAACTTCAGTGGCTTCAAATAAGCCCATTGGGTTTTTTTTTGCCTCTTCCTGCACCGTATAGTATTTATCTTTGATATTTTCTTGTATACCTTTAAAACTGTGCAAAACAATAAACTAAACTAAAGTCTTTAGTAAAAGGCGAAAGACTTGTGCCCTGTGAAGAGAAACACAAGCAAGTACAATGATGATGTCTAGATAAAGAGCCGGGCCCTGCAGCCCCGGGGAAAGTTGCTGTCCCTGCAGCCGCTCTGCTCACCGTTACTGCAACAGCGGGCCGTTATCTCCGTGCACGTCGTCCTCCACCAGTCCTGCTTTAAATGTCCAGGTGAGACACGAGGCCTGAGCTCAGGAGTAGCTGCTGCAGCAGCTCCTGTTAATCCCCCTGATGGAGGAGTGTTTGTCCTCCTGCTGAAGGTTCACCCTTCAAGCAGCCAGCAGGAGGTCAGCTGTCAGAAACCTGCAGCACTTTGAAGTCCGCTCCAGTTTAGCTCCGTTTCAGGGACCTGATTCTGACTCGGGGGGGGGGGGGGGGGGGGGGGCTTGAAAGCCAGCAGAGATTTACTCCTCCACTCAATGACTCTAACAGGACACACAGGTTTATGAGAGAATGCTAAAAAACACTGCCGTTCGGCTTTAAAGTTCAGGAAAAAAAGGTATTTCTGCAAACATTGGGCATCCTCCGGATGATCAAACCAACACTCATTTTGAAAAGCTTTATTCTATTTTATTCTTCATTGTGTGCTAGATATTCTATATTATTTGTATTATAAAGGTGTGTATAGTGTCCCTCATGGTGACAATGTATTATTTTGCATTTAAAGTGTAAAGCATTTGTGAGACTCTGCTGAAATAAAAACCACCTGTTGACTGAAAAGTGCAGTTTCTCTTTCTGCACAACAATGAGGCTCAACCGTTGTTTCTGCTCACGCCGTGGCTGGATGACACTCTTCTTTCTCTTGTATGCACACACAGATAACATAAAATACACAAAAACCCTGCATGTGTTTTTATTTACAACGTATTTAATCCTATATTTAACTTCACTTTTTAAAAATCTGTAAACCAGAGTGTTGGGATTTGAAGCTGAGCTGATTATCAGAGCAACAAACATGATTTTCACTGGTTTTTTTCTTGACTCCCTCAGAACAAAGAGCCAGAGTGGGCCGTAAAAAGTCCCTTTAACAACACTTTACTGCCTGTTAAAAGTATGGTACTAATTAGCAGCCTTGCTGTGTGCTGATGGTCACCGCCGTGGTCGGAGGCTGAGCTGCTCGTTCCCAGCAATCCCAGTGAAAACAGAAGGGAAGGAGAGACACACGGCTTCGTTTCCTCAACTTTTATTATGCTTGTGCTTGCATGAGTGCTGGGAAAAGAAGTCAGTATCTTAACAAATCTAATCTATCCATCAACAACAAGCATTTGCTCTGAATTAGTGGATTCATGCCCGTCTGTGTTGGTCCGGACGGGACGGCAGGACATGCAGACGGGGCTCACAAGGCCCAGACATGTGGCCCTGCGAGCCACAACACCCCCAAACACACACACACACCCCAAACACACACACACTCTTATTCTAACACCCTGCAACCCACCGGCCAAGTGTGTCGGAGGAGGAGTCGGAGGTTACGGCCAATCTTTGCTAAACGGCAGAACCAGCGCGTCCTAAAAGTCGGCCGATCTCCAACGGGAGGCCGTGCAGAGTTTTGGTTAAAAAGCTGCAAAACATGTGAGATGCAGGCGGACGGCTGCGGAAGCCTCCGCTACTCTGCACAATTAAGATTTACAACGAGGAAAGGCTGAGTTGGGGGAACATATCTAAATGATTTCAGAAACATGTCTCAATTACTCTGTAAACATCTAAATTACCTTTGCAATGTTGTAATTGTGTCATCTCATTACTGTTTCTTTTGTCAAATGTAATTACGTGAAAATCAAAGGCATGAAAGAAGCAAATTCAATCAAAAACATTTAGCAACATGCCATGAGAGAGCAGCAACACACACACGCACACACACACGCACACACACACACACACACACACACACACACACACACACACACACACACACACACACACACACACACACACACACACACACACACACACACACAGTCGCAGGGAAGAAAGAGGGAGCTGCTACACATCACTGACTGGAATAAACATCTTTTCCTCCGCCAGCGCTCCCTTTCTTATGGCTCATTCAGACAATAGGCACACCGTAAAAGTTCAAACACGCGCAGAGGACGATGGCGGCCAGGGGAGATCAGGGGGAGACAGGGGAGGCTAGGGGAGACCGGGGGAGGCCGGGGGAGATCAGGGGAGGCTAGGGGAGGCCGGGGGAGGCAGGGGAACGGCCCGTCGGCTGCAGCGAGGTCTGGACGGCGGTGGAGCGGCTGCTGATGTAGCAACAGAGGAAGGAGCAGGGGACACCCAGGTTAAACCCTCCTCACCTCCATCACACCTTCACTTCAGCTGAACCGTCCCCACACACGTGTCCAGAGGCCAGATGCATATATAATATATGATATAATATATGATCTATACATATAATATACCCTATTTTCTGGACTATAAGCCGCATCCGCTCTATTTTAAAATAAAGATATGCAAGCCGCAGATATTTATAATGTTAGATTAGATATTTACTACATGTACAGAACGATTTTGAACTGTAAATGATGTACATGTTTGTACCTAAATAGATCCTTTCATAACGGTGTCTTTTAACACGGCAGCAACTTTGCTGATTAAAACGGGACAGAACCAAGAGAAAATAACCGCTATTTATTTATCTGTTTGAAATCTGCTTCTACTTCTATCTGCTAAAGAAGTAGTAGCGCATTCCTCTTTGCATTTATTTTGTCTTAGTTTTGATTCTAATTCCGGTTAGAGCGCCCCGAGCGGTGGAAGAAAAATCCACAGAATAGCTGCACCTTTGTATAAGCTGCATGGTTCAAAACCTATGAAAAAAGTAGCGGCTTATAGTCCAGAAAATACGGTATATATATATATATATATATATATATATATATATATATATATATATATATATATATATATATATATATATATATATATATATATATATATATATATATATATATATATATATATATACGATGGACACAGGCGAGACAGGTCTGGACATCTCTCCCTAAACACACTGGTGTGCAGAGAGGACGTGAACACACTCACATGATCTTCACAACATTCTGAAGCATAAACAGGAAAAAAAAAAGCATTCGACTTTAAAAATGAAACAAAACAGTTAAGTAGAATACAATAATAGTGATTTAGGTTAATTTAGATTTTTATAATTTACTGGTATGAACTGTGTGCTAAAAATAACTGCAGTGTTGGAAGAGCTGGCGAACACTTTGAGGAGAGGGTGAATATTTAGATCCCCCTCTGGTTTTTCTGGCTGCTGCTGCGTTATATATTTCCAGAGTTTGTTTATAGCCCGGTGGACCCGAGGTGCAGCCGCGTCTCCTCGCTCGTCTCTGGGAAGCTGGACGTCTCGCTGATCAGACTGCTGCTGATGTGGGAGATAAGGAGGGAGCCTGACGCTGTCCTTCCGTCTGAGCCGGCTCCTCAGGATCCTCCTGGCCTCCCGGCCGCAGCACAAGTGTTCCTTTTGTATCTCTGCAGGCTGCTCTGCTCCCAGATTACACACTTGTTTGCTTTATTCCATTTAGGCATTTGTTTTCAGTGTCTGACTGGAGAATTCAGACGGTGAATAATTTTTTCCCCCTTATTCTTAATGTAATGAGCGTCTCCATGTCATGTTTAGTAAAAATGGCTCCCCCCTTCCTCTGTGTTGCTCTCATTATCATGTTTATTTGGTATAGGTGCACGCTAATCCTTTTATATACAGTGAACACGGCACACGGCAGCGTTCACATCCACTCATGGTTAAAAAGGGTTTGTGTGATAGGATTCAGATTTGTAAAAGAAAACCACATGTAGGTGCAGCTTTGTACATTTAAAAGGGTTTCTGTTGTTAAACACTTTTATGCATTTGGCCTCTGGTGTCTCCCCCTGACATTCATAAAAATAAAGGGTGTACATGAAAATACCTTTTAATTGTGAGAGGATTTTGTCCTTAAATTAGACCAACTAAAACCAATGAGAAATGAGAAATAAATGAGAAAATGAGAAATAATGTCAGTCTTCACAATCCAGTCCCAGAAATAAAACCCCAGCACTGACTGGACGGAGAGCCGGACTTGAGAAGAGGAAAAAAAACAACACAATTACACATATGATGTGCATTTCCTGTTAGATGTGTGTGCTTGTGCTCGGCCCGGAGGAGGGAGCGGGGCGGCCGACGGCTGCAGCGGCGCGGGGCTCTACGGGAAGGTGGTGGGGAAGAGGCTGAGCGGCCGACGGCTCTACGGGAAGGTGGTGGGGAAGAGGCTGAGCGGCTGGCTCTCGTTGGTGGGCAGCGGGGAGCGGTATCCTTCAAAGTTGCGTGGGATGCTGCCGCTGGTGGAGCCGGAGCTGTTGCTGAGGGTCTCGATGCTTCCCTCCCGCTGCAGCTCTGCAGGAATACAGAGAGAAGAACTGGAGTTAGAGCCACCGGTGTTCTGGCAATTTCTGCTGCTTTGCCAAAAAATGCTCCTTAATGGTTTTCTACCTTTTGTAGAGCTTCAATTTTACTGTTTTACTCCCTAAACCACTTCCTTTCCCCCACGTGGTCCTTGTCTCTTGCCAGGCCGTCATTGTAAATAAGTATGTTCTTAATGACCTGCCTGGTTAAATAAAGGGGAATGACTGAATGAATATCAAATAAAGCGATAGAATTGTTGCTTTTTTTTCTCTTTATCGTATAATGTTCACAAAGTGTAATGCAATTCATGTCATGGGTCGTGTATTTTGAAGGATCAAATACTCAACTTATTATCAATTTTACATTGTGCAAAAATGGAGCGTGGTAATCAAACTTTGAAAAATCGACTGTGCGCATGTGTAGAACCACAAAGTAGCATTTCTCGGCAGGTAGCAAGGATTGGCAGAACACCGGCTGAACGGCTACGAACAAACAAACGTCACAGATCTGCTCACCACGGCCGTGCTGCAGAGGTTTGTAACCTGCGGCATCGCAACGCTCGTGGAGACAGACACTGGCCACGGTTACATGATGTTTTTTAATTCAGAATTAATTATTCCAAATTAAATAATTCCGAATTAAACTATTTTCCTTTGAGTTTATATGGAAATACTACCTGTAAAATTCAGAATCCAATTTAAAATTTTATTACTTGCATATAAAACCCAAAACGGCTTAGCTCCGCATTATTTGCAAGACCTGATAGTGCCTTATGTTCCTGGCAGAGCTCTCCGTTCTCAGAGTGCAGGTTTACTCGTAGTTCCTAGAGTATCCAAATGTAGATTTGGAGGGTGGGCGTTGTGCTATCAGGCACCACTACTATGGAACCAACTTCCAATCTGGGTTAAGGAGGCTGACACCACCTCCACCTTTAAAACTAAACTTAAAACCTTTCTGTTTAGTAAAGCCTATAGTTAGTGTTTACTAAACCTCTAGCTGGTGTTGGTAAATCTCTAGGTAGTGTAAACTGTAGTGTGTTAGAGTCAGTAGTCATAGTTTCAGCTATAGAACAAAACTATAATAGTTAGTCTCAAATATAGCTTTGCGGTAGATATGCTGGTATAGGCTTATGCTGCAGGGGGGCACCGACATGATCCACTGGGCGGTGCCTCTCACCCTTCTTCTCCTCTCCTTTTCCCTTCCTCTCTTCTCCATTACCATTTTTTATTTATTATAAGTATCTCATAGCTATCATTTTTGTCCATCGTTCCTGTAGTTTTTTGTGCCGGCCCCCCTTTTTTTCTCTTTTGTGCAGGTTTGCAGGCCGGAGCCTCGGGAGCTGCGTTCTGGCCTGTGTCCCCCCCCCATCTTGAAACTTTGTTTGGAAAACCAGCCCAGCGTGGAATATAAGCGTCATGGAGACAGACGGGCGAGGGAACGAGCAGAAAGAAAGACCGGGATTAATTTAAAGAGGAATGAGGCTGCGTCCGAAATCCCACACTTCCACCCTAATGAGTATGCAAGATTTTTTAGTGCGTCCGAAACATTAGAACGTACTCAATAGTATGTTCTATCCATACTCATTCTGGATGAATGTATTAGTGTGGATTGATGGACACTAGCCGAGCAGAAACTTCCCACAATGCAATGCAGCGGTGTTTGGTTGCTAAGTGATACGTATATGTCATAAGTATAATATTAAGTATAATAATATTGTTATATAATATTAATATTATAATATTCGTATATAATAATATTATATAATGTCATCTTGTTGGGGCCAGAATAAATTGGAAAGAGAGGAGCTGCTACCGCTGCTGTGACAGGTTACCATGGTAACAACTGCTACTGCTGCTGTGACAGGTTACCATGGTAACAACTCCCCCTCCCAACGGCAGGAAGTGACGTGTGCGCTCTTAATAGTACGTCCGAATTAATGCACACTACTGATATTTACTCAAAAGTGTAACGAACTTAAGTATACTTTTTAGTATATACTTTTTAGTATGGCATTTCAGACGCACCGTGAGTGTTTACATGATCACAGAATTATTCTATTCAGATTCTTTTTTTTTCTATTGGGATTTAAAATCAGAATAAACCAGCCACTTACTTCAGAATTAAGTTTAATTCGGAATTACCATTTTCATTTGGAAATAGGTGTTTACATGGTAATTTTTAAATGGGATTTAATTTTAATTCTGAATTAAAGAGGAATTCAATAGTGTGGTATCAGCCCTGGGACCCGGGGCCGACCCGGGGCCGACCCGGGGCCGACCCGGGGCCCACCCCGAGCTCCCTGATGGGTGTCAGTCCCCGCAGGGCCCGCTCACACTTCCAGGACTCTTCATGTTTCCATTCCAGACACCACGAGGCGTTCAGAGCTCCGCCGAAGCCACTGCCTTAGCAGGTCAGGGAGTTTTCTGGCAGTTTGTGACGCTGGGCAGGGTTGGCAGTAATGTTTTGGCTCATCAGTCTTAAATGTGGCCTGTAATTTGCTGTTGCAGGCTGGGCTTGGCAACGCACTCGCACTTAATAATACATGACCTGCTTCTCTTTTTGGTGAGGACTGCTGGCTCCAATGAGGATTAAATCATGGATCATATTTGTTCTATATATTTTTAAGGGAAGCACGTTGTTGTTTAAGCACTAGATTGATCGTGTTTTTTCATACTAGTAGTTTTAAAGATCTTCCAGATGATTGTTTGGCTTTTATTCACATATTTTATGTCATTCTTTAGTAATCACATCAAATTCCTGTTAGGGTAAGAAAATGTGACAAATTATATGATCACACAAGTGAGCTTGACCAGTGGAGACACGTGGACACATTTCTGCTGTAAGTGCCTCAACTTTGACCTTTTCATATAATACAGTCGGGATTCCTCCCATATATGTATATATACATACATACGTATATATATATATATATATATATATATATATATATACATATGCGTATGTATGTATATATATATATATATATATATATATATATATATATATATATATATATATATATATATACATACATACGCATATGTATATATATATATATATATATATATATATATATATATATATATATATATATATATATATATATATAATCCACAAACACGAACATTTAGATACATTACTGATATCATTGAATGACTAAATTAATAAACGTGTGTATTCTACACAGAATTGATGACACTAAACATTATTGAGTCATTAGTCAATAGATCAGAAGGATAGTAAAAGAGAAAGCAAGTATAACTTAAAAGGAACAGAGATTTTAAAAAAAAACCAAGATTCAGGACTAAATTGATGGAACGTTGTGTTTCTGTGAAAGGAACCAGTTTATGGAACAATCTGAATAAAGAAAACAAAGAATCTAAATCAAACATTACATTAAAAAGAACAATTAAAGCCTGTATGTTAAGTAAATATAATGAAATATGTTAGTTAAGTTTGATTGACATACCCATAGACGGCGGTAATTTTATTTTATTTTAGTTTTTTATTTACTTAGTTGTTGTTTTTTTTTTTTAATTTATGTTATTTGTGAATTCATTTCTTGGAAAAAGGAGCAGATTAGATAAGATTATTCTTCTTTCTGCTCCCTTTTCCTTCACAATTTTGGAACATTTGTGTTTGTATTTGTATTGAATTGAAAAATTTGTTTTATTTTTTGAATGAAATAAAGAATAAAATCAAATGAAATGAAATCAGAGGGATAGTCATTGGTCTGTTGAGTCTATTGAGCGGTGAACCCTGCTGATTGGCTGACGTCCTCTCCGTCATGTCTGAGACTTCCCAGCTCAGCCAGCAGCAGCAGCATGCAAATATAATGGCTACCATTGGTATTATATTTGTGTGTATGTGGTTGTTTAAAGGGTGGTTTTGTTAGAGGTGATGTGCAGGTGCTGATGTGGTGGTAGGCCAAAGAAAAAAATGGAAACCACTGTATGGTTTGGTTGATATGACTAATGTGAACCCGCTGACCTGGAGATGTGCAGTTGCAACCACAATGTTTTGCTCATATTCCGGTTTTTAAAAACCCCAATATGAGCCCTGGGTTACTCCTTTTAAAACCTGAATATTGGGTCATGTAGACGCCAAACGGAATATCCCCATCAAACGGAACAGGAATGTGTTTTCTGCACATGCTCTGTTCACAAGGAATCCTGGTCTTTTGAGTCCAGGAAGTTCTTATAAACACGGAGAAACACAAGACCAGGAGGAGACTAATCACTTCATAAATGTAATGAAGGATATGAACATTTCTGCATTTGTATACGGTAGAAAGTACCGGGATAGAAGATTTACAAGAAGTTGCGCAAAGCAGCGTTTGTTTCGGGCCGCACGGTGGCGCAGTGGTTTAAGCAGCGGCTCATATACTGAGGCTACAGTCCTCCTCCTGCAGCGGTCGCGGGTTCGAATCCAGCCCGCGCACCTTTGCTGCGTGTCTTCCCCGTTCTCTCTCTCTACCCCTTTCCAGTCTGCATCTCAATAAAGGGCCACTAGAGCCCAAAAAAATCTTTAAAAAAAAAAAAGCAGCCTTTGTTTTGAATTTGGATACAGGAAGAAGAAGCAGAAATGACGCGTCATGATGTTCTCCGTGCGTCGCTGGTTTGATCCAGATATCCCAAATGACTAATTACCATGTAAACGGAATATTCCCAATGTTTCAGTAACCGGAATATTAGCAATAACCTGAATTTTGACTGCATGTAAACGTAGTCATGGTCTAACATTCGGCTGATGGCCTGACATGTTTCCTGCACAAGTCAGTCAGGTAGCAAAGCGGCCGCAATCACACGATGAAAACAAAAATCATGGGTCATTTTCTAAACTCTGGTTGCAACTGTACATTTGCAGTGACGTATGATCAATGTACCGAGTCCACCATTCTCCAGACCAAGTGTTTGTGTGAGGTGTTGCTGCTCCACGGCCCCTCCACACCTCCACCCCTCCACACCCCCCCCCCCTCCACCCTCCTCAGCCTGGAACTGCTCCGGCTGCTCCGGTCAGGACTCTCCAGGAGGAACTCATTACTGTTATTACATGCTGTAAACCATATCAGTCGATACACGGGAAGAATAGCGTGCGCTTAAGTGGCAGCACGGTATTATGACTTGATGCATGTAGTGCATGGAGACGTCCATCAGCTGAGTAGCTGCCTTTAATCTGCTGCCTTGGCACTCCAGCGAGGGGCCTTGGTGCCCAACAAACACTCACCGCTTTGCATCCACCACTCAATATAGTTCATGCACACATTTTGAGCAGAATTTGATCACTTTTTTTCTACATGAAAAGTTCTTGTAGGTTTGTAGGACAGACATTTGTGACGTTTGCATTCAACCACTCAGGCATTCACACACTGAGGCTCCAGGCCGATATTTGTTCTGGCAAAATCACAGTAAGTCGTGCTTTTCCGTGCCGTGAAAGTGAAAGTGAAAGTGAAAGTGAAAGTGTGCCTGGGAAGGAAGACATTTGGGCAAATCTTTATGGAGGATTTTTTGTGCCAAAATTAAATAAATACATACATCATTAATTAATTAAATTGGGAATGAAATATATCATTAATTAATTAAATGTGTCATTAATTAATTAAAATTAGAATGAAATATGTCATTAATTAATTAAAATACAATTCATTTTAAGTAAAAATATATATTTATTGTTTCAGCATTTAATTAATTAATGACACATTTAATTAATGATTTCGTGTTGCGTGTGAATCATGAAATGTAAAACTGCATTTCATTAATTAATGACACATTTAATTAATGATTTCGTGTTGCTGAATCATGAAATGTAAATGTAAAACTGTCAGTTTCACTCGTCAAACTCAGTGGGCGGATTCCAAACACCTGATTGGTTCCCCTGCACATCAAGTCAAGGCAAATGGAATCCACATAATGGATTGTTGCAGGGCTTCGAGACACATTCCGATAAACTAGGGCCGCGTTCAGACTGCAGGCAAATCTGATTCATATCTGATTCCTTCTCATATCCGATTTTCAGGGCTGACTGTCCACGCTGTTTTTAGCAAGTGTCCAAATCGGATCTGGCTCTGTTCAGACTGGGCCACATCATTGACTGATATGACGGGTTGCCGTAGCAACGACGTCGGAGCGGAGGCGTCACCCAGCGCGTGTATTGTGTGAAGTCATGTATTTATTTTATATACCGTATATAAAAAAATCCCAAAATATCCGTACCGTTTCTGATTGGGTCGGCACTGCGCATCATTTTTAGACATAACAATTAACGCATACCGCAAAAGTTGTGTCTCGGCGGAGGGACCTGACGTCCCAGCAAAATGAGAAACAGAGAAAAGTGTTCAGAACAAAACCACCAGCAAACTAACAAACCAACCAACAAAGCTCAGAGTTAACAAAACCAACCAGAAATATTACAACTATAATAATATATAATAACTATATAATATATATATGTATGTATATATATATATATATATATATATATATATATATATATATATATATATATATATATATATATATATATATATATAATAACTATAATACAACTCTATTAAAATAGAAAATAGAAAACATGTTATTATTGCAGGTTTAACATAGGTTTTGAGCATATGGGTATTATAGACCCCTTTCCAGCCTACGTCACCACAGGATGCGCGCGCATTGTTGCGGCAGAAGAGCGGCAGAAGTTGTATGAGTTTGACTAGAGCGAGGGAAGATTTGTTTCTTAAATTGCGTTTTTGGAGTTGCAGTAACGTTATAGAAGAACAACATGCCCATAGGCTGTTGTGTGTACGGGTGTACAAATCGAAATCCTGAGGAACATACATTTTTTGCAATTCCCAGAGGAATAATGATGATATTGTTATTGTGTGTGCTAGTCTCACAAACCTTAGCAAAAGTGTTGTTCCGAAAATATCTAAGAAATAAGGGTTCTGAATAATAACATCAAGTCTTGACATTTTTTTATTTTCTCATCAGTGATTTGGAGCTGTGACTATGAATTGAATATCAGCCATTAATGATTTACTTGACTATAAGTTTTGCTAATAAATTACTGGAGTTATTTGTTTTTTCCTCACTGATTGTGTAAATGTATTGATTATTTTCTCTTTTTAAAGCTACAAACATCCAACTTCCACAGCTGTAAATATGCTGCACAAATATACATATATTCACTATATGTGTTGTATATCAAACTCAGGTATATTATAGATATATTAATCCCCACAAACACTCAAATAAAAATAATGAATTTACCTAAAAATAATGAACTAAGTTTTAAAAAACTGTATTTTGCATTATATGCCTTTTAATGTTTTCTTTTTATCGTATTAGTGGGAATAGGTTTCTGTAAATTAATGGTGATAATGTGAGATGCAGGATGGACAAAGCTCATAATTTTTCATTTTTAATTTTTTTTTAAAATAACTATCAACTTCATTCAGCCAGCACAGACAAAGGTACACATGACATGGCTTTCATTCAAAGGCAATGCTTAATGAAACTCATTAAGAAACAAAGGGGACACAGTAAATTAACAAAAATAATAAGATAAATTAAATAAATATGAATTATTAAAATAACTTAAAATGTCTAGTGTATAAAATACATTCAGTTGACTGTCATAATTCTTTACAAACTTCAGCTGTGACAGCTGCTGACAGCTGCAGCTTCTCCTGAGTAAACACTAGGTTTCTCAACCAAATACAGATGAATATCCGGCCATTGGACATCGGGCCACTTTGTGATATCTTCCTCCGGGAAGGAAGTTGCTTTCCATCCGCCAAAGTTAGTTTAGTAACGTAATTTCCACGATCTTTTTCCGTCAATCGGCTGGTGTAAACTGTCATGAACTCCGTCTTTCTGCCGCAACAATGCGCGCGCAGCTTGCCTACGTCATACTTGTTTACAAACACGGAAAGGGGTCTATATTTCCATCATTAGGGAGAACCCCTATGACAGAATCATCACTGTCTAATGTTCTATCTAATGACAGAATTATCACTGTTTCAGCAGGTCTCTTAGGTTTATAATTCAGATTAATTTTCGTTTACATATAACATTGTTTGTAGTCATTTTAGTGCAATTTAAAGCTTATTTCTACAAATAAAATCAGCACTGTAGGCAGCGATCTTGGACCAGCGGCCACTCTGATTGGTCCAGCACGCTCACGTGACAATGTCGAAGCACTTTGTGTCAACTCCGCCTCTGGAAATAGTTCCACTTTTAAAACGTCGTTTGTGAAGCCAGTTTCCCGAGATCGGACTTCGACGACTAGATAAATGCTTGGCATCAATAGCTGTATATGTTGAAGTGAATGGCATGAGATAATAAGTCGTGCGCACAATAATTATAACAATCACCTCCAGGGCTCCGTTCAGACCAAAGCAGTGGATTCCACTAGATTTGCGTTAGCTCCGCCCACTGAGTTTGACGAGTGAAACTGACAGTTTTACATTTACATTTCATGATTCAGCATCACGAAATCATTAATTAAATGTGTCATTAATTAATTAAATGCAGTTTTACATTTCATGATTCACACGCAACACGAAATCATTAATTAAATGTGTCATTAATTAATTAAATGTTGAAACAATAAATATATATTTTTACTTAAAATGAATTGTATTTTAATTAATTAATGACATATTTCATTCTAATTTTAATTAATTAATGACAAATTTAATTAATTAATTATATATTTCATTCCCAATTTAATTAATTAATGATGTATTTATTTATTTAATTTTGGCACAAAAAATCCTCCATAAATCTTGATGCCTCAAAGATCAAACTGCAAGACTATTTGTTAGTATGCTTTAAGTGCAGGAGTACGGTGGCCAAGACCCGCCATTACTGAAAATAAAAGTAGCGCTGCAAACAGAAACAAACGCCGCTGCAAATAAAAGAAACGCTGCAAATAAAATAAATGCTGCAAATAAAATAATAAACGTCGCTTTAAAAAAAAAAAACGACGCAAATAAAAAAGCCACAACGGAAGTGAATTACCGGGGACTATTTTTGCTGATGCACCGGTGTTTTTATGTGAGAGGAGAAGAAGACGACGAAGGGACGTTAGTGAAAAGGAAGAACTAAGAAGAGCGAGGAATAAGAAGAACAACGAACGAGAAAATAAGTGAAAAGGTTAGTGTTCAACGTCGCTACGTGTAATTTTTAATGTGTTAGGCAAAAATAGTCCCCGGTAATTCATTTCCATTGTGGCTTTTTTATTTGCCTCGTTTTTTTATTTTATTTGCAGCTGCGTTTATTTATATTTTCAACGTTTCTTTTATTTGCAGCATTTATTTTATTTGCAGCGGCATTTGTTTATGTTTGCAGCGTTACTTTTATTTTCAGCAATGGCGGGTCTCGGCCACCGTGCAGGAACATACTGGGTAGAAGAGTACGATGGTAAAGTACGTTTAGGTTATCACACTCACTCATATCCACGTCGAGCAGAACCAGGTTAACAGATGAAACATCAGTATCATGCTACAAAGTGATACCTGCATATTAAATCAGTCACTCCCGTAGCTTCCAGTGACGTTATTTGGATTATTCACGGGATTTATCTGACTTCAATGGCTGAATAAAAAGTATTTATCAAGTATTTGACTGAATTGTTGAAACTTTTGCATGAGGACAGGCTTCCCCATGAGGACGAGCAACAGCTTGTAGTAAAACAGGGAAAGTGCTGCTCTGCTCGCAGGTCTCCTGCAGGTGTAGTCAGCTGCGACCCGCTCTTTCTCTCAGATATTTGTTTCAAGTTGCTTCATATGCCCAGTTTTTACTTGACCACAATATCACGCTACAAATTCTTCCTGCTTTCTGTCAAAACTAATGCTACCACACATCACTCACCCCGAGATGAGGAATGCTAATTATCTGGAGTCTTTATATTCACACTGTATGACGTGAAACCACAGCGTGAGTTCAATATGTCCAGCAGATGCACAGGAGCCGACATGGATCCCGTGTCTGTGGCGGTGGCTGTGCAGGAAGTCAGGGCTTCTTACTCCGGCTCAGGAAACCTAATACAGACCTCAGCGTTATTCTCCCAGCCAACGTGCCCGTGTGCCACACTGCAGTTCCCCCGGACCAGTGGAAGCTCGGCTGCTGGTCTCGTTCCCCGCCACCACGCAGGGCAGACATGCTGCAGGAATCCAGAGGGGAGCACCGCCCCTTCATCAGCAGAAGTTGTCCCCGTGTTTATCCTACTCACGACCCCAAAAAAGGTTTAATTTAATAAGGTAAGGCTTAACTCTACACCAGCCTTACATCAGTAAAAGTTCAGAGCTCAAAACCCTGCAAGAGTCCCGTGATCGGGACCAAAACGGTACTAGTTTCTTCTGAGCGGAGGAAGATTTTGGTCCGGGGTCGAAGCGTTACTAGTCAACACAATAGATTAATATTAATAACCCAATATCACGATACAGTTTTTCACCTCCACGACACGTATCGTGACGTTTTTGTATCGTGAAATTTCGTGGCACGTTATATTGTTACACCCCTAACACACACACACACACACACTGCACTGCAGGGGTTTATCTGGAAGAATAACGGTTATCAGTAATGATATCCCGTTCCCAGCCCCGGCTCCGAGCACGCTTCACCGCTGCCGCCCTGGGCTCCTCCTCAACACCTCCTGGCCCTCGGACCCCTGGGACACTCACGCTTCCTCTGACAAGGACCGTGAGCATCTTCAGCTAAATGTGGCTGTGCTTCTCCGTAATGCTTTCCCCTAATTCTCTATCCCGAATGATTAATTACCATGTAAACGGAATATTCCCAATGTTTCAGTAACCAGAATATTAGCAATAACCCGGATTTTGACTGCATGTAAACGTAGTCTCTGTTGCAGCTTCCCTACGGTCTCTCCGGTACCGCGGCCTCCAGCCACCGGTCCTCTCAGCTCAGCCTTCTCACCAACCCCTGGCCGGCCCGGCTGGATCTGCGTTCACTGTAGCAGTGTTGTTGTAGGCGCTGTAAGCTGCTGAACACCCCAGTAAAGCCCTAAAGGCCCTTTCTAGTGCTGCCTAATCCACTTCATTGTGAGACGCCTACCAGCTATTCAACAAGTCTTAACCTCTCACGCCCCCGACGCATTCCCCGAGCTCGCTAACGCCGGGGATCTCTCCCTCCGGGGCTCGCGCTGCAAGGTAAGTAATATGGTTATTTACAAGGTGCTTTTGTGCGGCGTGGTGTGCAGATATGCCGATCTGGAGGGACGCCCGGCCGGAAATAGACACTACTGTACGGTGTGGCAGATGTGATGGGACTTTTTAAAGATGGCTGATGTGACACCAAGTGAGAAATAGTTTGTGCTGCTGTTTAGTGACACGCCTTTAACCCTTGTGCTGTCTTCGGGTTAAGGAAGGAGGAAGAGAATGAGGGAGGAAAGAAGGAAGGAAGGAAGAATGAAAAGAAGGAAAGAAAGAAGGAAGGAAGGGAGAAAATAAGGATGGAAAGAAGGAAGGAAGGAAGGAAGGAAGGAAGGAAGGAAGGAAGGAAGGAAGGAAGGAAGGAAGGAAGGACGGGCGAAAACAAGGAAAGAAGGAAGGAAGAGAGAAAAGAAGGATGGAAGGAAGGAAGGGAGAAAACAAGGAAAGAAGGAAGGAAGAGAGAAAAGAAGGATGGAAGGAAGGAAGGGAGAAAACAAGGAAAGAAGGAAGGAAGAGAGAAAAGAAGGATGGAAGGAAGGAAGGAAGGAAGGAAAGGGGAAAACAAGGAAAGAAGGAAGGAAGGGAGAAAAGAAGGATGGAAGGAAGGAAGGGAAAAAAGAAGGAACGAAGGAAGGAAGGAAAGAAGGAAGGAAGGGAGAAAACAAGGAAAGAAGGAAGGAAGGGAAAAAGGAAGGAAGGAAGGAAGGAAGGAAGGAAGGAAGGAAGGAAGGAAGGAAGGAAGGAAGGAAGGAAGGAAGGAAGGAAGGAAGGAAGGAAGGGGGGAAAGAAGGAAGGGAGAAAAGAGGAAGGTAAGAAGGATAGGAGAATTAGGTCATGTTGACCCAAAGACAGTACAAGGGTTAAAAATGTTGGCGTTAAAAAGTGACATATTTGGATGCTGACATCAGAATGTGGGATAGAACTATGTGGGTGCAAGAGAAAGAAAGGCGTAATAAAACAACCTGACGAAAATAAAACACTGTTGACCAGAAAGTTTTGTCTCAAGATATCCTCATTTGTATAAGGGTCGATGACGAATAAGGATTTTCAACAGGTCAATTTTAAAATAAAATCTATTGCAGTAGTTCAAACATTAAGAATGTTGTGTACACATAAATTCATATAAACATTTTAAATTGAGTTTTTTGTCAAGATGAATTGGCACTAGCCTTAAAAAAAGTCATGTGGTGCAACCATTTTTTTTTGGTCGCGTCACATGATATTTCATAAAATGGACTTCATCAGTCAAACTTTGTTTGTATATTATGATGGAAATATAAATATACATGTGTATAAATCTTATACATTGCAAGACATTTTAGAAATCATGCCAGATAGGGCAGAAGATTGATTTAAATACATTTAGAGTGATTTCAAAAAAGTTTTCAAAACAAGAGTCATGGTCAGACGGTCGCACCACATGACATTTAGACGCTTAAAACAACAACAAAATCCCAAATAACTAGTATTTTTTCTAAAATTCAAGTGAGTCCAGGAAGGTCATATATCTGGTATTTTTTTTTTATCCATTTAAACCTTTTTTGAATTGAAAAAAAAACTGTTTTTCAGAAAATCTAGGCGTCACGTCATTGAGCCATAATGGTTGGAGTCCCTTTGCTGCTGCAGCTACTCCTGATGTCTGCTGGAGAAACCTGGGCCTGTGACAACACCAGTGGCCAGACTTCAAAAGAAAATACAAGTCAACACAAGATACAAGGCTGGAAAAAGCTATCAGGGAAACAGCAGCGGATGCCACAGTTGGAGATAACCGGGAGTGTTTTCAGGCCAGAGATGGCGGGGTGGGGAGGTGGGGAGGTGGGGGCTCTGAGCAGAGGTGAACAGGACAGAAAATGCTGCTGATTTTGGGGATATTCTGTCACACGAGTCAACAGGGACACGCAACAACACGGCAGCAGGTTTACATCACATCAGCCAATTGGACAAACTGAGGGAATGGTCAGAAATGCTCAGTTGTGCACCCTCGGCTGTGAACAGGCCATAATCCTCTTACACACACACACACACACACACTCACAGATCCCCGCACGCACACACTTTCATTTTCATACAAACACATTAAATCTACTCTCAAATGCTGCCCACAACAAATAGTTGAGCTGTAGCTGGAAAAGCCCGGCTGCCACATCGTCCTCAGCCTTTCACACGTACACTCACAAACGCTTGTTGTGAGTTTAAGTCTTGATTATTAAAACATTGGACCAACCAGTGTTGAGAGCAACGCAATGATGTCAGAAAGCAAAGGAATACTGTATTATTCATGACGGCCTCCTGCTGCAACACTCAGCTCTTGTTAACCAACACAGTAACTCAGCTACAAAACAGCTGGAATGATGGAAGATTAAGATTCCCAGAATATTCAAATTTTTTGAGATAGGATATTTGAGTTTTCTTAAGCTGTAAGCCATGATCAGCAATATTACAATAATAAAAAGCTTGCAATATTTCAGAATGTATGACATTTTTGTTTTTGTAATTGCATTACAGAAACTCACAATATTCAAATTTTCTGAGACAGTCCTGTATGTCAAGAAAAACTATAAATTTCCTTTTTTAATTTGGTTATTTGATGGTAGGAAAAGAAGAATCCATGAAAATTACACAAGAACTAATTACATAATGTTTTTCAAAAACAGCAAAAACCTTGGACTCCAAATGTGACTTGTGGTCCACATGAAAGAGCTGCTGATGACGGGAGCGGAGCGTCCGTCTCCTCTTGTCAGTACAAGCTCCCAGTCGTTTGTTTAAACACCAGCACAAACACAGAGTACTTACTGAGGCCCGACTACTGGTGTGGTGCGTGTTGTGGTGAGACGAGAGCTCTGTGAGAGCAGAGGATCAAAGACGGTACGAAAGAGCTTTTAATCAGACTGCCCGTGCAACCTGGGCCAGGTAGCATGTCATCCATCCTTCCGTCTGTGCCTCCGCTCATCTCTCACCCAGAAACTGGGATGGAGGCGGCGAGCCATTGTGATAATATACTTATCCCAGCTGATTGTTTTTGTGTTTTAACTTTAATCTCACTGTTGGCCCCAGCTGCCTCTGATTAGAGCACTCCCGTCACAGTCCAACCCCCCGACTGTCACGCACGCACCAACGCACGGTTGTCTACGTAAAAACCACGGACTCCCGTGGAAACTAGCGTTGGACCAAGACCAGGCCCCTCTGACTTTCAGTCCCCACATCCAACAATCAGCAACCCAAGTATAAACAGGACTAAAGTCTTAAGAACTACGTCACATTGATTGGCATACATGCAGATAGGGATGGGAATGGAGAACCGGTTCTTGTTGAGAACCGGCTCCCAGTGTTTCAATTCCTTGGAATCGTTTGCCTTTTTTGCAAACGATTCCCTTATCGATTCCAGTGGGCACGAATGACGTCACCACATGTCTTAAGACCTCACTTGTATTTTTTTGTTCAAAGATATGTAAAAAAGAGGATCTGCACACTTGGATCAATGCAAGTATGTTTAATAAGCCAAGCTTTCATCAGGGTAATAGGGTAATTACCCTGATGAAGGTCTTCTGACCGAAAGCTTGGTTTATTACAGATACTTCCATTGATCCAAGTGTGCAGATCCTCTTTTTTACATAGTCTACATATGGTTTTCTGGCACCTTGGCATATTTTGGTCGTGAGTGCGGTGACTGGCTCCTGTTTTTTGTTCAAAGATATAAAATAAAGTTGATGCTAATCGACCTGTTTGTTCTCCTTTTTTCCAAATGAGAATCGATAAGAGAATCGGTAAATAATCAAATCGTTAAACAGAATCGAAAATGGAATTGGAATCGATAAAGTCTTATCAATTCCCATCCCTACATGCAGAATAATGCGCCTCACTCGAGGACACTTCAGCAAGCACGTGTTGCTTTAGCGCAGTGTTTCTCAATCCTGGTCCTCGTGGGCCCCTGTCCTGCATGTTTTAGATGTTTCCCTGCACCAACACACCTGATTCTAATTAATGGTCTCATTAGCTTGTCACCAAGGTCTGCACAACTCTGTTGATGACACAGGTACTTGTATCACGGTGTGTTGAAGCAGGGGAGCATCTAAAACATGCAGGACAGGGACCCACGAGGACCAGGATTGAGAAACACTGCGACAACAGTCCAAGCAAGTTAACGCAGACATGCCTTTCAGAGCATTTCCCAGTTCCCTCTAGATGATGTCAGGCCAGATGAGAAGTCCAATCTAGCAGCCCTCTGCTCAAAGGGGTTTAGGATGGTCCTGGACCCCCGGACATGTCTCCTCTAGGACGGCTGCAGGGCCTCAGAAACACCGTGGAGGAACCGACGGCTGGTTGGCGGGGGTTGTGGTGCACAGAGACAAGGGCCAAGCATCACCTGGACACCAAACCCCTGCATAAACATGGGTGGAAGAATGCCAGGAGCCATGTGTATTAGCCTATCCTGGCGTGTAGTATCCAGGTGTGTAGTATCCAGGTGTGTAGTATCCAGGTGTGTAGTATCCAGGTGTGTAGTATCCAGGTGTGTAGTATCCAGGTGTGTAGTATCCAGGTGTGTAGTATCCAGGTGTGTAGTATCCAGGTGTGTAGTATCCAGGTGTGTAGTATCCAGGTGTGTAGTATCCAGGTGTGTAGTATCCAGGTGTGTAGTATCCAGGTATGTAGTATCCAGGTGTGTAGTATCCAGGTGTGGCCTTCAGTGCGGTGACACACACACACCAGCAGATCCAGGGAGCAGTAAATACCTTAGATTTACTGCATATGTAGACAGGATTTAGTCAGGTCAAAATGTCAGTGTTCTCCCTGAACTACATCTTCTTCATTTAATGTCAACTAGGAAATGATTTTTGATCTGTGTGTGTCTCACTTCCTGATGACAGTTGAATGAGAACGTTGTGTTTGTGAATGAAGTACTTGAAAATCCTTACTGTTATGACTCGGAGTAAAATGGTATTTAAAAAAGGGCTACACATTTGAAACTATCTTAATCTGTAAACAGCGTTACGTCACCTCTTTTGTCTCGTATGTTGGTTGCCAGGAAACTGTGGATACACAACAAGCACTTGCATGAACGTGCACATCTGTCTGGACCAGCTGACACCGCATAAAACAGGGAGAGCAACTCTCATTAACCCTTGTGTTGTCTTCAGGTCAAGGAAGGAGGAAGAGAAGAAGGGAGGAAAGAAGGAAGGAAGGAAGGAAGGAAGGGAGAAAAGAGGAAGGGAAGAAGGAAGGAAAGAAGGAAGGAAGGAATGAAAGAAGGAAGGAAGGGAGAAAAGAAGGATGGAAGGAAGGCAGAAAGGAAGGAAGGAAGGAAGGGAGAAGGAAGGATGGAAGGAAGGCAGAAAGGAAGGAAGGAAGGAAGGGAGAAGGAAGGGAGAAAACAAGGAAAGAAGGAAGGAAGGGAGAAAAGAAGGATGGAAGGAAGAAAGGAAGGAAGGAAGGAAAGAAGGGAGAAGGAAGGAAGGGAGAAAACAAGGAAGGAAGGGAGAAAACAAGGAAAGAAGGAAGGAAGGGAGAAAAGAGGAAGGGAAGAAGGAAGGAGAGAACAGGAGGAAGGAAGGAAGGAAGGAAGGAAGGAAGGAAGGAAGAAAGGAATGAAGGAAGGGAGGAAGGGAGAAAAGAGGAAGGGAGAAAAGAGAAAGGGAAGAAGGAAGGAGAGAGCAGGAGGAAAGAAGGAACAGGAGAATGAGGTCATTTTGACCCAAAGACAGTACCAGGGTTAACGTCGTCACACAACTACAGATTTACATCACGGTATTGCTCTGCATCTGCGAGCTTCAACACTGCGTAACTAGGTAACCTTTATGAGCGTAGCGACGCCATTGAAATGTTTAAATAATAGTTCAGATGTGCACGTGGGACAGGAACATCAGGGACCTGGTTCTGCACAATCCTTGGAAAGCTGTCCAGTTGGAAGACTGAGGGGACATTAGGGAGAAAGCTCATTAACATGTCCCGGCGATCATCCTGATGGCCCGTGAAAAGCCCGGGCTTAGCACACCACGCTTTGTAAAGAGAAACATGAACATTAATGCGGACGGAGACGCACATCCTGCATACGGCACATCAACAGAGATGCAAACAAATCCACGGGCTTGACGCCCAAACCCTTTTCATTCTGAAAATCCTCAAATTCAGGGGCCTAGCCTGGATGAGGCTTAATGGGTTCCTTATTTTTGTACACAATGATTTTTTGCTCTTTACCGGGAAACGTTTTACCCAGAGCAGTTGTGGTTGGGGCTGGTTAATGCTGCAGTGCTGCTTTCATCAAAAACCTTCAATGATGATGGACCAGTCCACGTCTCTGCCTGATCACAGCGGCTTAGCGTATGTTAAACAACACGCTAACAGTTTGCAGGCCACGCGCTGGAGGAGCGTCAGGGCCTCATGCCTGAACTTCACAGGCCGGCGGCTTACGCCCATGAATCACGATAACTCAACAGGTTACGTGATTAGGGACCAACTGAAAAAGAAAAGGCGGTGATTCATGGGGCCGGTTCAGGCCCCTGAGCAGGGACTTTCTCTTTGTCTTCTTGGACCATATATTGTGGGCTTCACCAGCTCCTTACACACAGCTGACCGCAGCTTTCCCAGCGGCTGCTCATTAGGCCGTTATAAAGGGTGCCAACAACGGGCCGGGACACTCCTGACACTCTACGTGGGCCGCTTTGAATTAGGCCTTTAATGAAAAAGTAGCGGTGACCGAGGCTTTGACCGGCTACTTACTCCCAGCAGACTGGCCGCCGCCGCGCCGGTGGACGCGCTCGCAGCTGCTTTTATGGGCCGACTGCTGTTAGGCCAGGGCCCAAACACAGCGACAACAGGCCAGAGCTGGTAGAGGAGCCCAAAATCGTACTCAAGTAAAAGTACTGTTACTTCAGAATAATATGACTCCAGTAGAAGTAAAAAGTAGTCATCCAAATAATTACTTGAGTAAAAGTTAAAAAGTACTTGGTGAAAAAACTACTCAAGTACTGAGTAACTGTTGAGTAACGTCTGATTTATTTTTTTAACACAACCATTCAAACAGACAAAAGTACAAAATAATCATTCAGGCAAATTAAATCAATAAAATAATAAAATAAATTAAAATTAATAAAAAATAAAAAAATAGCTTAAATTAAAATAATCTTAATAATTTAAGTACTTTAATAAATAATAAAAAATAAAATAATAACAGAATAAAAAAATAAATTAAGCACAAGTAGCACAAAATGTCCAGCCTTTGTACTTTTCTTTTTCAACCAGTTTGAGTCTGTGTAAATGTGACAAAACATGCAAAAACAAACATTTTTCCCAAAGAATCACCCAGTGATGTCATGAGATTAATGCGTACGCGGATAAAAGGGATAAAAGAAAAGTAACAGCTCAACGTAGCCTAATGTAGCGGAGTAAGAGGAACAGTTTCTTATTCACAAATCTACTCAAGTAAAAGTAAAAAGTATAGTGATTCAAAACTACTCCTAAAAGTACAACATTTCCCAAAACTTACTCAAGTAAATGTAACGGAGTAAATGTAACTCGTTACTACCCAGCTCTACAACAGACCCAGACCGCTCTACTAAAACAGGAATTGGAAAGCGTAGGATTGCTACTGCATGTGGGTCAATGATGTGACGCATATATTTTCTGAAAAACAGATTTTTTTTTCAATTCAAAAAAGGTTTAAATGGATAAGAAAATATCATATATATGAACTACCTGACCCACATATGGACTCACTTGAATTTTACAAAAAGTTATTTGGGATTTTGTTGTTGTTTTAAGCGTCTAAATGTCATGTGGTGCGACCGTCCAACCAGGACTCTGGTTTTGAAAACTTTTTTTGAAATCATTCTAAATGTTTTTAAATCAATCTTCTGCCCAATCTGGCATGATTTCTGAAGTATCTTGTGTAAGATTGCAACACATTTGTATTTATATTTCCATCATAATATACGAACAAAGTTTGACTGATTATGTCCATTTTATGAAATATCATGTGGCGACCATTAAAAAAACAACCATTTTTGTATAATACTGAAAACTTGTAAAAGAAAAGATGTCAAGATGTTAAGGAAATTAATTTATTTTAATATGAATCATGGTTGCACCACATGACCTTTTTTAAGGCTAGTGCCAATTCATCTTGACAAAAAACTCAAAAAATGGACCTGTTGAAAATCCTTATTGGTCATTGACCCACATGTAGATGTGTTTTTTCTGTAGACTCAACAAGCACATAAAGATGAGAGCAGGTTCAAAGGTAAGACCTTCTGAATTCATGGACATGTGCGTCTGTGGTGAATGATGGATAACATGTTAGCCTGACTGTGTTCATGGTGTTTTCTGACAGCTGGGCTGGAGTCAGACCCCTTCATGACCCTGAGTGAGTGTGGAGCGGATCTCGTAAATGAATCTAGGAATTCCTTTTGCACTGGTTTGGTTTGATCAGTGTTGATGACTGTGCTCCAGCGAGGATTACCGACACCTGGGTGTAAAGACCTGTCGTTGACCAATCACTAGCAGCTCATCCGTCACTTGGAAAGAAACTTTCAGTCAGAGTCGAGACACAGAGTTGTTGTTACCGTTTCGGCTCTACTGGACTACTAATGCACAACACAAGGTTGAAAAGGTTGAGATGTACAGGACTGTCTCAGAAAATTAGAATATTGTGATAAAGTTCTGTATTTTCTGTAATGCAATTGATTATGGTTTACAGTTTAAGATTAAGATTCCCAGAATATTCTAATTTTTTGAGATTGAGTTTTCTTAAACTGTAAACCATGATCAGCAATATTAAAATAATAAAAGGCTTGCAATATTTCAGTTGATTTGTAATGAATCCAGAATGTATGACATTTTTGCATTACAGAAAATAAAGGACTTTATCACAATATTCTAATTTTCTGAGACAGTTCTGTAGATCAGTGTCTCCCAACCTGGGGTCCGGGCCCCCCCTGGGGGGGCGCCAGAGATCTCTGGGGGGGCGCGAAACTTTGTCTGCTTTGAGGATATGCAGTTGTAAAAAATTATATTTGCACATGTTAAATAAATAAAAAATCATAATAACACACCTAATGGAATACAGTAATCCAAGTCTGTATAAACCCACTTAGAAATATATTTTGGTCATTTTAAAATACTATAAGTTATTTATCAGGATAAAAACTTAAAAACGTATTATTATATCATTATTCAACATTTAATCATACTACTACTCTGACAGGTTGTTAAAGGAAAAATGTTGCTCTCATATTAAAAGAGACATTTTTCAGAAATATTTTTATGTCCTTGCAATTATTTTTTTGTGCGCATTTTATACATTGGTGACACAAAAGGAAGGTGAGAAAAACTAAATACAGGGTAAATCAAAGAGAAATGTATCAAAAAAACGTAATAAATTTTTTCAATTAAAGATTTGTAACAAATCACTTTACTCTTTTGGTGCTAGTACGTACGGGTCGGGGGGCACAATTAGGGGGGACAAGGAAAAAAGGTTGGGAACCACTGCCGTAGAGGATCCACGATATTTCACAATTTTTACCCTCCCTAACTTCCCTTCAGTTGTTAGGGTAGTAAGGCTGGATGTCACAAGCAAAGCAGTAAGCATGTTACCATGGGTCTCATCCATGATGCTAAATAACCCTGGTTATAGGCTGGGGACTGGTCTGCAGGTACAACTAGGTGTTAATCTGCTCCTCACACATGGCTTCAGCTGTGGAACAGGTCATTGTTGCTTCTGTTTCAAAATTCCTCATATACAGTACTGGAGTTGTAAAAAAGAATCAGGGGTGGTGGTGGATTTTATCATATGGGGACAGATAATTTGTGCTGATTACAAATAATAGAATATATTACTAATAATAGCAGTGACCAAAACAGCTGCAGAAATACTGCAGGAATGACATAGCAGCAGTTAAATGCAGCCTTCTGTAAGCTTTAAATATCCACTGGGCTTACATCAAATACATCAAAACACAACAATAAAAAACACTTTTCTGAACTTATCAATATGACTCTGTCCTTCACAGGATAAGTAACATGGATCACTGCAAAATCTCAAAATCTTAACAAGAATATTTGTCTTATTTCTAGTTAAAATGTCTCATTTTAGTAAAAAAAATCTCATTACACTTAAAACAAGACTCATCACTGGAAAAAACAACAATTTTCACCTGTTTCAAGTAGATTTTCACTTAAAATAAGTAGAAAAATCTGCCAGTGGAACAAGATTTTATTGCTTGTAATAAGAAGATAAATCTTGTTCCACTGGCAGATTTTCCTACTTATTTCAAGTGAAAATTTACTTGAAACAGGTGAAAATTGTCAAATAAGTTATTTTTCTGGTGTTATTTTTCTGGTGATGACTCTAAATGTTGAAATAGCAGTAAAACCACATTCATTGATGAAATGACATAAGGGATGGAAAGGAGGGATGGCAGTTTTACATGGGGGATGATTTGGACCGTTTTTATTTCAGGGGGGGATGATTTGGACTGTTTTTATTTCAGGGGGGGATGATTTGGACTGTTTTTATTTCAGGGGGGGGTGATTTGGACTGTTTTTATTTCAGGGGGGATGCCATCCCCCCCTCATCCCCCCTCAACTCCAGTACTGGTCATATAAAATATTACACTCATCAACTGCTGCAATATCTACACTAATAGAAAATATTCACCCCCAGTACGGTCATGCCACCCGCCCGTCATCCAGCTGTCCTGCAGAGAGACATTCTCTGCATGTATACAAAAGACCTTGAAGCTCATACTAAGTTGTTTTTTACCATTATGTGCATCAACAGTAATCACATTCAGAGTTATTTCCGTGTAAGCACTAAAAAGTGCTTATGGTAAGGTAGGCCAGTGAACATGTGAGGCTGAACATTCATGCCCTGTGACAGGCGTGCTGGGAGAAGCCCACAAATGTCTGCAGACAGGAGGGCTGGTCTCAGCTGAAGCAGGCTGCTGGTGTCCGTGTCCACTGAGAACACTGATGGACGGCACCATGTCAGGAGATTGTCTCCACTCATTAGATCACACATCTGCCCAGCTGCACGGCCACGCTAAGGTAAGAGTACGTACCTATGGAGCTGGAGCTGCATGTGAGGGAGGGAGAGGAGCTGGATATCAGTCTACGACAGTCTCACATCAACTGTACATTCATTGTTTTTGTTATTAATTATTTTATTTATGTATGTGACATTTAACCCCTTGTGCTGTCTTCGGGTCAAAATGACCCAATTCTTCTCTCCTTCTTTCCTCCTGCCATGCTCTCTCCTTCCTTCTTCCTTTCCTCTTTTGCTCCTTTTTTACCCTCCTTTACTCCTTTTTCTTCCTACCTCCCTTTCATCATTCGTTCCTTTATTACCTTCTTTGCTTTTCCTTCCTTTTTTCCTTATTTTCTCCATTCCTTCCTGCTTCCCTCCCTTCTTTCCTTCCTTTCTCCCTTCCTTCCATCTTTTCTCCCTTCCTTACTCCCTTTCCTTCTTCCTTCATTCTTTCCTTCTTTTCTCATTTATCCCTTCCTTCCATTCCTCCCTTCCATCTTTTCTCCTTCCCTTACTCCCTTTCCTACTTCCTTCCTTCTTTCCTTCTTTTTCTCCTTTCTTCCTTACTTCCTTTCTCCCTTCCTTCCATCTTTTCTCCCTTCCTTACTCCCTTTCCTACTTCCTTCCTTCTTTCCTTCTTTTCTCCTTTCTTCCTTACTTCCTTCTTTCCTCCCTTCCATCTTTTCTATTCTAATATGTCATTGTGGTACTTCTTCCTCTCATCTCATCGTCATCTCCATTCCTCCAATCTGACTGCACCAAGATAATGGACTCATGTCTCTCTTTCTGCCCGTTCATCAGTAACATGTTGGTGAATGTAAACCACTGCAGCTGGAGTCTTGTTAGAGACCAACTGTTGTGTGTGCATGACTGATGTGGGGTTTGAACCACATATGATGATCTTCCTCTGTCTCCTAATCCACCTGTGGACATCAGGCCCCGTTTAAATGTAGCAAAAACGGTGGTGTTTTCATGTTTTGGCCGTTCGTTTACACGGAAACTGAAGCTCAAAGTCACCAAAAACCATCATTCCTGAAAACTCCGGCCAAAGTGGAGATTTGCAAAAACTCCGTCTTCACGTTTGCTTGTAAACAGAGAGAAACAGACATTTAGGCTTCAGAACGTCACATTATGAGACAGAAACGTCACCATCGTCATGAGTGACACCTTTGGTTACAATTAGTTTGCCCACGTGTCATTTGTTGATGTTTTTTTCCAGGATTCTGATTGGCTAGCATGACTTTATCTTCTCGTTACACTTTCCCCTGCAGGTTTGGCTGCTCATAGCACCTTAACAGCTATTTATGCAGGTTTGTGTAAATGATGATATTTTTCAAAACGTAGAGGGGGAAATATCCATTTTTGTAAATACCTGGCTATGTGGAAACGTGGCCTAAGACAATATGCCCAATTTAGCCTTAACGTTCTGTATGATCACTTGGATTCTGCAATGCCATGAAGTTCTCTCTCCATCAGTCACAACAGAGGTGGATAAATCAACCTGATTTGGATTTTTCCTTCTTCATGCAGGCACTGTGGTAATACACAGACCTGAAGCACGCACAGATGCATGCACGCATGCATGCATGCATGCACGCATGCACGCACGCATGCACGCAGGCACACACGCATTCACGCACACCCCGGTGTGAAACTAGCACAGCAACGGATGAAAGCAAATCCAAGTAAAACTACAGAGCTGGTAAAAGAGAAACATGGTTCCATTAAGTACAACACTGAAGTATCTATGGTGGGTTTGTATGTACTTGTTAACACACACGCGCGCGCGCGCACACGCACACGCACACGCACACACACACACACACACACACACACACACACACACACACACACACACACACACGAGTGAGCAGTCGAAGGCAGAGTTCAGTTGGTCAGTGAAAAGAAGCCAGAACCTTTTTAAAGCTGCTTATGGAAGAGACGCAGGGCAGGCCACAAATGAAGCGTTTATCATCTAGTTCTTGTCTTTACACACAACAGAAAAGCCATTTTCATCCATCACTCGTCAGTTTAAATGCACGGAGAAACAAAGTATGCTTTTAATCTGGGGTTTTATCCTAAGAACATTATTTCTTTCATCTGTTTTCACATGACAATCTTGGGTTTCTTGGAAGAGAGGTTAGCTGTGGGTCAAGAGGACAGCAGGGTAGCGGGATGGGAGACGGAAGGATGCAGGGAACAACAGAAACATGGCCGTCGGGGGTACTGCAGCCAACAGTGAAGCCGGCACGGGAGAACGGGGAGAACGTGCATGCAGCGTCATGTGACGTCACATCCGCAGGACAGCGCGGGAAATTCAGCCCCACAATTGCAGCACATTTTGCAGCACACAGCCTGTTCAAGGCAAAGGAGAGATACACTAGAGGAATCATTCTTTTGGGTTTGGAACGCTTCATCTGACATTATTACTAGAAAACTTAAAACGTATACGAATTTTTTTCATAAATCCTGCCTCAATCCTGCCTCATGCTCCTTTAAATGGTCATCTTAGGATAGATTAAATGCATGTAATTAATTTATAAATGAATGCCAATGTGACACGGTATTAATAAAATGTGTTAACATTGAGTGTATGTATTCCCCAAAGCATATCATTACTCTGGAATGTAGGACATCATTTGCCTGAATCAAGTAATTGTCTTTGTTCACATGTGATGAAAACTGTAGAAATATGACAAGAACATTGGTAAAGTAGTGCAGCAGAGCCAGGACCTTGTGATGTGGCTGAGCAGATGTGGCAGACAGCCGTGCACCGGCGCTCCTCTACTCAGGAACGAGACCCCGAGACAGAACAAGTCACTCCAACACAGAGTGGCTGATTAAAAACAAGCTCCGAAGCATGACCTTAAAGTTAAAGGTGCTAAATGTCAGATCAGTGCTCAGCCAAGCGAACAAGGTCACTCTCGTCATAAAAACAAAGGTGTGACACTCCAGCCCTGCGGCTGAGTAACAATACGGCCCAGAAAAATGTTCAAGACAATGTTGAAGATGTAGAACATTTTGCTTGATACTAAAAAGCAGACGGTCAAGCATTGTGCACGAGGAATTATGATTCACTTAATTTAGCCACATAGACTCCACTGATTCCTCTTTATATCTGAAAGTCACCATTTACGAAGATATAATATAATAATGTATAATAACAATAATTGCTCGGGGGTCATGTTCTGGGTCTCTGGGACGTGCATAGAGACAACTTCTGTTGTAATAGACCAGGTGTCGGCAACCCAAAATGTTTTAGAGCCATATTGGACCAAAAACGCAAAAAACAAATATGTCTGGAGCCGCAAAAAATGAAATGTCTTGTATAAGCCTTAGAATGATTTTTTTTTCATTATGCACTTCGAGAAAAAAGTCAAAATGCCGAGAAAAAAGTCAAAATGTCGAGAAAATAGTCAAAATTTTGAGAAAAAAGTTCAAATGTCAAGGTTAATGTTGAAGTACAATTTTGAGAAAAAAGTCAAAATTTCGAGAAAAAAGTCAAAATGTCGAGATTAAAAAGGAAAGGAAAAAGAAAGAAAAAAAGGAAAAAAAGAAGAAAAAGGAGAAAGAAAAGAAGAAAAAAAGGAGAAAAAGAGGAAAAAAAGAGAAAAAAAGGGAAAAAAGAAGAAAAAAAGGAAAAATGGTCAAACATTTTTGAAAAAGCTCCAGGAGCCACTAGGGCGGCGCTAAAGAGAACAAATGCGGCTCTAGAGCCGTGGGTTGCCGACCCCCGTAATAGACGCTATATAAATAAAATAAAATCTTATGACACAAGCGCAAGTCAGAAAAAGTCAGGATGGTACGGTAAATATAGACAAAAAACAAAAAGACAAACAATCAAAAATCAGACTACAAACATTTCATGTTTGTCTTGTCAATGTTATATTCAGGTGATTTGTTATTCATTTACGTATATATCAGTTTCAGGCCTGCAGTAAAACAAAAAAAAGGTTTGTATAGAGACAAACATTAGTTCAACCAGTCAAACACTGATGGTAACGGTTTGGTACAAAGGCAGCACCCATGAAAGGCTTCAGGCCCAGGAGCTCCAAGCTGGCAAAAAACGTGTGATAAAATTTTGATTTTGAGTTTTTATTTCGGTCCATTTGGATACAACATAATACAACATAAAAAAAAATCCAATATTTTAAATGGCACCCAAAAGGTATAGGCTGAAGCCAAGGCTTATTATGCCTACCCTTTTATGAACCTCGACTCAGGAGGTTTTATACAAAACAAAAATAATAAGTGGATTCAAACATTGAAAAAGAATGGATATATTGGACAAGTAACAGGTATCTAGACAAGAAGCAAAGACAAAAAAACAAAGACAAAAACAAAACAAAAAACAAAAAACATACTATAAATTGCAAGGAGTGATAAATTAAGTGTTTTTTGGCTAGAGACTGTACAGCGCGGAGAGCGGAGGTTATGAGTAGGGTGTGTAAAAAGAATAAAAAAATGAGATGCTTTAAAACGATGTTCATCAAACAAAGATCAGAAGGGATGTCTCCCTTCAGCAAGTGCATCATGTAGGGTGGGAGTGCAGGCCTCTGCATCCCCATGCAGAAGGGATTCCTGCGTAAGACCATCGCCAAGCATGTCGGCTAAATTCACAAGTGCCACGTAAAATCTTACAGCGCTAATAGAAATTCCTTATCTTAACCTTATCCAGAGGCAACAGGGCAGACCATCACGGAGTAAAAACATGTGCTGTGGTCAGATAGAATCAGTTTTCCCGGTCCTTTTGGAGGAAATGGGCACTGCGTGCTCCGGATCAACCATGAAAAGGAACATCAAGATTCTGAGCAGCAATGAGTCCAAAAACCAGTCTCCGTGTATGGGGCTGGATCTTCTTTTTGATTTTCATTCCCCATATTGTTGCAACTTGTGCTCTGCAAAAGTCTGAGGGTGCTTTCACACCTGTCCCGTTTGGAGCAGTTGTTCCGAAACAGGGAGCGTTTCCCCCTAAAGATCGGTTGGTTTGGTACATGTGAACACAGCAATCGCACTCGGATTTTGGACAAAACAAGCGAGTCGAGATCTCCTAGGAGAGGTTAGGGTTAGGTTCTCGGCTCGCTTCCATTCCAGAGCTGGAGCGGTTCGTTTGCAGTGAGAACAGAAACAAACTAGCCACACTCGCTAACGATGCTCCATAGTTGTTGTTTTTCCCGGGGTACGGAAGAGGAAATTCCTTCCACGTTCATTTCTGACCAATGAGAGAACAGTTGGTTCATGGCATTTGTTAACAGCTTTGAACCGCTACCGACGGTTGCCTTGTGAACACAAACCCCACAGACGAAAAACGAAACAACTGCATCGATTTAGCCCCTGAATCGGAACAAAACAAACGGGCCACAGGTCTGAAAGCACCCTTAGACTCCCCTAGAACTGTTGTTTTACAAGGTTTAAACCACCACCCAGGTTTATTTTTCAGCCTCATTATGAAGATATAACCTAAAAATAGTGAGGTGGTTTGCCACGGTGCAACTTTTGTTTCCTTTGACCTTATTCTGCACAGCTCAAACATCCAACAATGCCAGCCACTGGGATCAGGAGGAGGGAAACTTCGCTGCGAACGGCCTGGATACAGTTTGAATCGCGAGTCAAGGATCACACCAAGTTCACTGGGGGAGAAAGCAGAGCCCAGAAGCACCAGGGACAACAAGTGCTTTGTTGCATGCTGGTGCTGAAGCCGACGCTGGAGCAGATTGCTCTGAGCTACAAGTCCATTTCTGATGCTTTGCACAAAGTGTCTCTCTAGCCCTCTTGTTGTCCGAGTGACCCGAAAAAGACAAGAGTGGGCCGGAAAAATTGCTTTCTCCACCGCAATCAACATCTTCCTCTTTTTTGCCCTAATTCTCCCTCACTCTTTTCCTGCTAGTCCTTCTCTGTGAACTCCGCACTGCCTTGTGTATGTGTGCGTCTCCCTTGAGCGAACTGTTAAGTGCATTCTCCGGGAGAACTCCACAAAAGCCCATTTGCAGTCAGCGAGGGCCTCACACACACACAGCATACACAAAAGTGCAGAGTGACACTAACAAGCACAGACACATATATAGACAATCGCATTCACACACTGAGACCGTCACACATGTAGACACAAACTCTCCTACACACACACTTTTCACACTTCCCTCTGGGCAAACAAGGCAGAGTGGCAGAAGCGAGGCTGGGATAAATGATACAATGATATCCAGGCCTGACTTGTCAGAGGAGTTGAGAGGGAGAGGATGAGGAAGATGAAGAGGAGGAGGGGAGGGCGAAGGCAGCTCTGAATACAGGAATTATTCTTCATCTTCTCACAGTGTCTCTGCACATTAGGCTCAAACTCCTGCGTGGCAACATGGAGGGAGAGACGGGAAGCGAAGGCTCGGAGGGAAGGTGGTGTGGAAGAGACGGAGGGCCAGTTCTAATGACCACACTGCTTTCACATTCGCCATCTCCTCTCTTAGCACCACTTTTCCTGGCCTCAGCCAGGTTCACGTTTCCGTTTCTGCTCTTTCACTCAGTCCCTGACGTCTTCTTCTGTGCTCTCTTCCTCTCTGCGTTTGTTCTCTCTGTCTGTGTTGGCAGGACTAGGTAGCTTTCAGGGAGAGAAGGCTCTCATTTGTTCTCTCTGTTTGGCTTTTCTCTCTTTGGTTAAAGCGAGTGGACGACATGGCCCTTTGGGCATGTCGCAAAATGATTAACTAACACTTCTGAGTAAGTGAAGTACCCAAGTGTGTGTGTGTGTGTGTGTGTGTGTGTGTGTGTGTGTGTGTGTAGTCTATTGCACTTATACTTCAGCATTTAAGTGAGGTTGACTATTCCAGTTATGCTATGTACACTAGTCAGCCATTAGTGAAGCTGTCTGAAGTCTGGTGGCTATAAACATTTCAATTACTGTACAGTAATTGAAATGTTGGATGTCAGAAGGCCCCGAAAGAGGGTTAGTCCTTTTTTGTCTTTTAGTATGCATGTTGGATTTATTTATTCAGCCAGCTCCCTGGCTGAAGACGACTTGAGCTTCATGACAAATCAGACTGGCATGTTGAAAACGCAAACTATCATGCTCATTTTGTTTGAGTAAACCAAAAACAGACACATTCAGCTCTCCAACTGCGTTTGCTTGTCCCCTAATAGCTAATATTTCACACCAATTTCCTACAAATTCACGATGACCAGTGGCTGTTTGACTGCAGAGGATCCGTGACTCGATGATGGAATGGTCGCCATGTTAGTACAGGATTCAGGTACGAGGGGGGTACGAGTGGGGGGAGATCAGCCATGATTTACCTCTTTTCTTATTTTATTTCATTTATTTCATTGTATTGTTATATTATTTCTTCTATTTCCCTTTTTAATTGACTTGTTACTGTTTAATTGTGTCTTGCTGCTTTTAATGTTGATGTAAAGCACTTTGAATTACCTTGTGTTGAATTGTGCTGTACAAATAAACTTGCCTTGCCTTGTAAAGTTCTCTGTGATGTCCTAATTTATATAACCCCCTTAAAAATACGTTTTTCATCATAGTTTGCACTTTATGATGAAAAACTATGATAAAACAAGCGTTTCCTCTTTTACAGTTTAAATGCACCAATGTCACCAGAAAACTTAATTTTCCAATTCACAAATTCACTTAAAATGTTTTATCTTTCTTGGAAATTGTTTGCTGTTTTGGTTTGACTTCAGCTCTTGAGAAGGTTTTCTATCTGAGCTTGGAGGGATAATCCCCGTACCAGCATTCTGCTAACCACTGTACTGGTACTGGTATCTGTACTGGTACTGGTATGTGTACTGGTGCTGGTACCTGTACTGGTATCTGTACTGGTACTGGTATCTGTACTGGTACTGGTATCTGTACTGGTACCTGTACTGGTACTGGTATCTGTACTGGTACTGGTATCTGTACTGGTACTGGTATCTGTACTGGTACCTGTACTGGTACTGGTACCTGTACTGGTATCTGTACTGGTACCTGTACTGGTACTGGTATGTGTACTGGTACCTGTACTGGTATCTGTACTGGTACTGGTACCTGTACTGGTATCTGTACTGGTACCTGTACTGGTACCTGTACTGGTATCTGTACTGGTACCTGTACTGGTACTGGTACCTGTACTGGTACCTGTACTGGTACCTGTACTGGTGCTGGTATCTGTACTGGTATCTGTACTGGTATCTGTACTGGTATGTGTACTGGTATCTGTACTGGTACCTGTACTGGTGCTGGTACCTGTACTGGTGTCTGTACTGGTACTGGTACCTGTGCTGGTACTGGTATCTGTACTGGTATCTGTACTGGTATCTGTACTGGTACTGGTACCTGTACTGGTACTGGTATCTGTACTGGTATCTGTACTGGTATCTGTACTGGTACTGGTACCTGTACTGGTACCTGTACTGGTACTGGTATCTGTACTGGTACTGGTACCTGTGCTGGTATCTGTACTGGTATCTGTACTGGTATCTGTACTGGTACCTGTACTGGTGCTGGTATCTGTACTGGTATCTGTACTGGTATGTGTACTGGTATCTGTACTGGTACTGGTATCTGTACTGGTACCTGTACTGGTATCTGTACTGGTACTGGTACCTGTACTGGTATCTGTACTGGTATCTGTACTGGTACTGGTATCTGTACTGGTATCTGTACTGGTACTGGTATCTGTACTGGTACATGTACCGGTATCTGTACTGGTATCTGTACTGGTATCTGTACTGGTACTGGTACCTGTACTGGTATCTGTACTGGTACTGGTACCTGTACTGGTATCTGTACTGGTACTGGTATCTGTACTGGTATCTGTACTGGTACTGGTACCTGTACTGGTATCTGTACTGGTACTGGTATCTGTACTGGTACCTGTACTGGTATCTGTACTGGTACTGGTACCTGTACTGGTATCTGTACTGGTACTGGTACCTGTACTGGTATCTGTACTGGTACTGGTACCTGTACTGGTATCTGTACTGGTACTGGTACCTGTACTGGTATCTGTACTGGTATCTGTACTGGTACTGGTACCTGTACTGGTATCTGTACTGGTGCTGGTACCTGTACTGGTATCTGTACTGGTGCTGGTACCTGTACTGGTATCTGTACTGGTACTGGTATCTGTACTGGTACTGGTACCTGTACTGGTATCTGTACTGGTACTGGTATCTGTACTGGTATCTGTACTGGTACTGGTACCTGTACTGGTATCTGTACTGGTACTGGTATCTGTACTGGTACCTGTACTGGTATCTGTACTGGTACTGGTACCTGTACTGGTATCTGTACTGGTACTGGTACCTGTACTGGTATCTGTACTGGTACTGGTACCTGTACTGGTATCTGTACTGGTACTGGTACCTGTACTGGTATCTGTACTGGTATCTGTACTGGTACTGGTACCTGTACTGGTATCTGTACTGGTGCTGGTACCTGTACTGGTATCTGTACTGGTGCTGGTACCTGTACTGGTATCTGTACTGGTACTGGTATCTGTACTGGTACTGGTACCTGTACTGGTATCTGTACTGGTACTGGTATCTGTACTGGTACCTGTACTGGTATCTGTACTGGTACTGCAGGGTGCTTGCTCTTTTTCCAGATTAAAATTCCAGACTTTTCCCAGACTTTTTTAAAACTGATATTTTTTTTCCCAAGACCTTAACTTTACGTACTTGTATACTTGTGTGCCTACTGCCTACCTCATTGGTTGAGATTGTACCAATTGTGTTTATTAGAAATGTTTGTTAGAATCTTTTATAGCCTAGTATTCAATGAACGAATGTATTATTCACAGTAAATTATGTTTTTACTGATGAAAACGATGAAAACGTTTCAAAACATGAAAATCACAAGTACATGAATTTTACATTTTCACAATGCCTTTGAGCATACTGTAAAATTCTACCATACATTTTTTCCCCATACTTTATTAAGACTTTCACACAAAATTCAAGACTTTTCAAGGTCTGGAAAACGGTGTTTCAAAATTCCATACTTATTAAGACTTTCAAGACTTGCGCAAGCACCCTGTACTGGTACCTGTACTGGTATCTGTACTGGTACTGGTATCTGTACTGGTACCTGTACCGGTATCTGTACTGGTGTCTGTACTGGTATCTGTACTGGTACCTGTACTGGTACTGGTACCTGTACTGGTACCTGTACTGGTACTGGTACCTGTACTGGTATCTGTACTGGTGTCTGTACTGGTATCTGTACTGGTACTGGTACCTGTACTGGTATCTGTACTGGTACTGGTGCCTGTACTGGTATCTGTACTGGTACTGGTACCTGTACTGGTACTGGTACCTGTACTGGTACTGGTACCTGTACTGGTACTGGTATCTGTACTGGTACCTGTACTGGTACTGGTATCTGTACTGGTATCTGTACTGGTATCTGTACTGGTATCTGTGCTGGTATCTGTACTGGTATCTGTACTGGTACTGGTATCTGTACTGGTATCTGTACTGGTACTGGTACCTGTACTGGTATCTGTACTGGTATCTGTACTGGTACTGGTATCTGTGCTGGTATCTGTACTGAAACACTGCACTGATACTCTAATATCTGGCATTGAGTCCCATCACCAGTTGAATGTTGGAGCGAGTGTGCGTCGGCTGCATCTGTTCCCGGGTGAAGGAGAGGTGGTTCTGCTCAGTTCTGCTCACTTCTGCTCAGTTCCTGAGTGCACGCTGCTGTCTGCTGTGTTACTGTATCATTATGAGTGTATGTTTAGAAATGAAGCCAGCAGACCTCTGAAATGATTGATTGGAAAAAAGGGGCCTTCAAGTTTGTGTGAGCTTCCCCTAGCCTGAGCCCAGTCCCCCACACATCCCTGTATTTTGTTACTCTTATGATGGATATCAGTGTACTAAAACAAGGCTGAATAGCAAAGAAACTAGTCAGTCGGCGGGATAATAGCATGGCTTTGTGTGAAAGGAGCAAGCGGCCAATTCAAATACAGGATGTATTGTGTGACCATTAAATCACACAGCTTTCTGAACAGGCGTGCAGTCTAGTTTCCACTTTTCCTTAATAGACCAATTAATGAGGTTTTCTATGGAATAATTTACATAATCGCAAGTCTTAAAGAGGCCATTCAGTTTGAGGTTATTTGGAAAAAGAAATCCTTCTTTGGTGTGCAGCTTTCTCATTGGGTTTCCGTCTTTAAGAGGGATCACGCACATGTATCAGCCTCTTTGCTCTTCTCTAACAACAGCAGATAACTGATGACAAAATCAGACATCAAGCTGTTGTATGATTACACGGACTGTCTAGGAATGTAGACAACAATCAGGCTAGGCTTTCCCACTGTATATACAATAACTGCCTTAATAAGAGGAAACTGACGCTGACAAAAAGCAGTTGGTATTTTCTTCTGTTCTGAGAATATAGGAAATCCTGATCAAATAAGAGGTTGATGCTGACATTAGGAATCCAAGGTGCTTCCTGTTTTTTTTTTTTTTACCTCAACATGTCAGATTTGCAAGACAATAAAATTTTAACCCAATTTTTTTTAAACCAGCATATAGAAAGTAAACACTTGTCCAATTTAATACCGTCTGACTCACTCCACATGGAATCTACATATAATTCGTATAATCCATTAACATTCCAGTTAAACTCAGTGTATTTTAGTCCAATGTGTGACAATCTAATTATAAATTATGCAAATGAATTTGCAGATGAATCTTGAATCTGATTCAGTTGCTTGTCAGGTGGTAGACAAGAGGACGAACAGCCGCCTGGCTTCATCAGTCGGGCATGAGAGGACGGAACAGACCGACATAACAACAACACATGACTATTACACTGTGTCCTTATTTATTTTTTTAAAAATACATGCAAAAGTAGTGTGAAGAGTTAAGTACACCCCATGACCACAGCTGTTAGAGCCACTGACTGCGTTTCCATGCATCAATAACCCTTTTAAAACCCGATTATTGGCAATAACCCGAATTTGCACGGCCATGTAAACACCAATAACCCCTTTGAATAACCCCAATTTGCTCATATTCAGGTTTTAAAAAACCCCAATATGAGCCCTGGGTTACTCCTTTTAAAACCCGAATATTGGGTCATGTAAACGCCAAACGGAATATCCCCATCAAACGGAACAGGAATTAGTTTTCTGCACATGCTCTGTTCACAAGGAATCCTGGTCTTTTGAGTCCAGGAAGTTCTTATAAACACGGAGAAACACAAGACCAGGAGGAGACTAATCACTTCATAAATGTAATGAAGGATATGAACATTTCTGCATTTGTAGACGGTAGAAAGTATGGGGATACCCAGATTTAAAAGAAGGTGAGAGAAAAGTTGCGCGAAGCAGCATTTGTTTTGAATTTGGAAACAGGAAGAAGAAGCAGAAATGACGGGAATTGCGTCATGACGTTCTCTGTGCGTTGCTGGTTTGATCCAGATATCCCGAATGATTAATTACCATGTAAACGGAATATTCCCAATGTTTCAGTAACCGGAATATTAGCAATAACCCCAATTTGACTGCATGTAAACGTAGTCATTGCAGAACTGCAGCCCACCCTTCCTCATGAGCTGCTTCTTCTTATTGAGGCTTGTAGGTATTCTTCTATGAACAGCTTCCTGAAGGTCCCGGAGTCTTTTAACGAGTTGGAGCTCTTGAATTTGACCTAATTGCAGGTGAAACTACTGACAGGCTGGGTCCTGTGGTTGTTAGACAAGCCATGCTTCCTCTACCACCGTTCTTGACAGCTGGTGCGAGAAGCTCGTGCTGATATTCAAAGCCCCATCAGACTGGAACAACCCACCCATCAATATAAGAGAACTCAATTCATTACATCTCTTTAAAAACTCACTATTCTCCAATCTCAATAAACCATGTAGTTGCCTCTAGTGGTATTGTCTTCTCATTTGTATCATTTTTTTTCCTTTATTTTTTTCATGTATCTATTTTTTTCATATATTGTATAATAATGATGATGACAATGACTATTATTAATATTGTTGTTCCTGTTGTTATTACTGTGTTATATGCAGTATTTACTTGTGCTCTTGGGGTGTGGTAGGTCTTGGGGACTGGTGTGTGGGCGGGTTTGTGTGTGAGAGCCTTATGTATTATGTAGCCTATGTTGTATGAGACTGTTTTGTACTGTGTTGTATGTTTTATGTTGGACCCCCTCAAAAACAAGATGATTCATCTCAAGGGGCTATCCGTTAATACAATTGAATATGCTGTGTTTAGTTTTGGGGAGGGAATGATGGAGCGGGAGATTGACAGACGGATCGGGGCAGCGTCCGCAGTTATGCGGTCGATGTACCGGACCGTCGTGGTGAAGAAGGAGCTGAGTCGAAAGGCGAAGCTCTCGATTTACCGGTCAATCTACGCACCTACCCTCACCTATGGTCATGAACTTTGGGTAGTGGCCGAAAGGACAAGATCGCGGATACAAGCGGCCGAGATGAGTTTCCTCCGCAGGGTAGCTGGACGCTCCCTTAGAGATGAGTTTCCTCTTCAGGGTGGCTGGACGCTCCCTTAGAGATGAGTTTCCTCCGCAGGGTGCCTGGACGCTCCCTTAGAGATGAGTTTCCTCTTCAGGGTGGCTGGACGCTCCCTTAGAGATGAGTTTCCTCCGCAGGGTGCCTGGACGCTCCCTTAGAGATAGGGTGAGGAGGTCGGTCACCCGGGAGGAGCTCGGAGTCGAGCCGCTGCTCCTTCACATTGAGAGGAGTCAGCTGAGGTGGCTTGGACATCTGTATCGGATCCTCCTGGACGCCTCCCTAGGGAGGTGTTCCAGGCATGTCCCTCCTCCCTAGGGAGGTGTTCCAGGCATGTCCCTCCTCCCTAGGGAGGTGTTCCAGGCATGTCCGTCCTCCCTAGGGAGGTGTTCCAGGCATGTCCCTCCTCCCTAGGGAGGTGTTCCAGGCATGTCCCTCCTCCCTAGGGAGGTGTTCGAGGCATGTCCCACCTAGAGGAGACCCCGGGGAAGACCCAGGACACGCTGGGGAGACTATGTCTCTCGGCTGGCCTGGGAACGCCTCGGACTCCCCCTGGAAGAGCTGGAGGAAGAGCTGGAGGAAGAGCTGGAGGAAGTTTCTGGGGTGAAGGAAGTCTAGGCATCCCTGCTGAGACTGCTGCCCCCGCGACCCGGGAACGGATAAGCGGAAGAAGATGGATGGATGGATGGATGGATGGATGGATGGATGGATGGATGGATGGATGGATGGATGGATGAGTTTTGGTTTAATGTGGTGCTGTGAAAGCCCAATGCGCCCTGCCCTGGCTGTTGTAGAGAGGTGGTTTCCTCCTTCTCTGTCAAACAAGCCAAGTGTTCCATGTGTATACAAAGATGGTTATTATTATTATTATTATTAGTATTATTATTAGTATTATTATTATTATTATTATGTATAGTATATTATATTATTATTAGTATAGGTATCGGATAGGTGAATGGATGAATGAATGGGATGCCTGGGTCTGGCGCCCTCCGTTGTCGGGCCTGCGCGGGTGTCGCCTTGTTGGGGGGTTCCCTCTCTCCGGGCCCGTCTCCGGTCCCCCCCGCTGCCTCTACGGCGGGGCGCCCCTCTGGTCTTGGAGGGCCACTTTCGTGGGGGACGGGTGCGCCTGCCCGCGTCGGCGGCCGGGGCGGCTCTGTCTCTCCGGGCAGGCTGGCCCCCTGCCGGGTGGGGGTCGTTGGCCTGAAGGGTGAGGGCCTCCTGGCCGCGTGTCCGGCCCGGACCGGGTGGCCGGGGATTGCCTGGGTCGCGGTCCGCCGCCGCGGGGTCCCTGGCTGCTTCTTTCCGCGCCGTGGGGGCCCCGCCCGCGGGCCCCCTCGGCCGCCGCCGGGTGGGGGGGGGGGCCTCGCAGGCGGTGGGTTGCCTCCCTCCTACTTCTCCCCTCTGTGGGGTTACCGGTGGCCTGGGTTCCGGGCTCTTCCTTGTCGGCCTCTGGTCTCACGGGTGGCGGGGTTGCTCCCCCCCCTCCCCCACTATAGATACACTTCAGGTGGAGCTTTGTTTGGTTTATTACACACACACACACACACACACACACACACACACACACACACACACACACACACACACACACACACACACACACATATAGTCATTTAGTCACATGTATACACACACACACACACACACACACACACACACACACACACACACAAACACACATGCATGATCATATACATACACACACACACACATAGACATACACACTGGCTTGTTCACCTGCATGCTGGCTCTCTAGTTTTTGGGTTTAGGTAGCGGTAGCGATAGCTTAGCTCAGACTGCGATCAGATCTCAAGATTTAGGTCGATTGCTGTTCGTGTTTTGGATGGCTCCGTGCCGGTTTCGTGCTTTGTTTGTGGTTTTTTTTTGTTGCAGATTTCCAGTGCTTGACGTGTGTCTCCGTGTGTTCCTGCTTCCTGGATTGGCAGTGGATGTCGTCACCACCACCCCCCACCCCCTCCCCCCCCCCCCAAAAAAAAAAAAAAAAAAAAAAAAAAAAAAAAAAAAAAAAAACACTGGGTTTGTATGTGTATATTTATGTATGTGTACGCATATGTGTGCGTATATATATGTATATATCACATATAGTAATAATGCACATATATACACTTTTGGTTTCTACCGTCATGGTATCAATCAATAATATGTGTGCAGACAAGGTGAAAAAAAAAAAAAAAAAAAAAAAAAAAAAAAAAAAAAGTGTTCATGTGGGAACTGTCCTGATCTCCAGCAATCAGGACCACCTGCACTGTTGCTCTCTGTGCTGAGGTTTGGAGTTTTACCCAGTGATGAACTCACACACACAACCTCTGGTTCAAGCTACTGGGGATGTGGTGGACCTAAAAATCCCTTTTGTGAGTGAAATAATTGATGGTTAATGTTTACATTATAGCATACTTCTGTTTAAGCCGGTTAAACTGCTGATCCTTGCAGCGATAGTGCAAACAAGTCCAATGTCATGCTTTGCTGCAGGTTAAACTTGAAATGTTGTGATTTTAAGAAGTATTGTGTTAAACTAGAGCTAAGTTAGCCACATGCTAACGGACAGATGCAGGTCTTTGTTATTAACAGTTTCTCTGAGCATTGCAGTCTTACGTCAGGGTGAACTTGCTGAGACGCCCACTCCTGGAAAGAATGCCTTCTGCTTATGGAAAAATCTTTTCCAAATCATTTCCAACTGGTTTCTTAACTTCTCACAGATTGATGAGCAGCAACAATTGCTTCTCTGAGAGAAGCTAACGCCTGCTCTCCTTGACATTGTAATAACATACACCTGATCGCTTCAGACCAGCAAACTGAGCAACATACTCCTTTCATAGGAGGTGCTCACACTCCTTGATAAGCTGTTAATAAAATACATTTAATGATCAGCACCTGAGGGAGTCTGTGGGAGAATCTAAGAAGGAATTTACCACATTTTAAGCCCTTATAAGGAACAGCAGATCTAAAACATTGAATTGAAAGAGGGAATTTTATTTCAATACTTTTTTTTTCTCTCCATATGACTTATATGTGTTTGGCAGTGTTCCCTGCTTTTTCTCGATAACTGTTCATCTTATCTTTTTCAATCTAGATGGCTGTATTGCCGGGGACCCACCGGACACATAAATCATGTGGATGGGCGGTACTCACATCTGAACTCAAAGTGTTTTCTCTTGTGCTGCTAGAGCTACCAATTATGAATAATATATTTATTTGATTCTTTAACAGTTAACTTGGTGACGATTAGCTCTTCAGCTAGCTCCCCAGATGTTATTCTATATCTAGAATTTGTGAGCACAGGCATTTCTACACGTTGGCTCACTGGTCCAAACAATAACATCAAAAGTGTCTCCTAGTAACAGCCAATCATCTCAAGGTTCCCCCTTCAGGTAACACAACCTGTTGCACTAGCTAAAGTCTGTGTTTCGGGGCATCTATGATGAACATTTCATAGATAGTTACACTAATCGAGGGAATGCGCATGACGTCACAGATGCAACTTCTCAGTGGGGAAAGACTGAGTGACAGAAAGACTGAGTGGCAGAAAGACTGAGTGTCAGAAAGACTGAGTGGCAGAAAGACTGAGTGTCAGAAAGACTGAGTGTCAGAAAGACTGAGTGTCAGAAAGACTGAGTGGCAGAAAGACTGAGTGTCAGAAAGACTGAGTGTCAGAAAGACTGAGTGTCAGAAAGACTGAGTGTCAGCGTAAACTTTCAGTTTGAGCAACTGGAAAACATTTAAAATGGGAAAGAGCTGTTGTGCGATCGACTGTACTCATAGATTTAGCAAGAAATCGGAGTTATCGTTTTACAGACTGCCAAAAAATAATCTTAAGAGACAAATGGATCGCTGTAATTCACAGAAACAACTGGATTCCAGGCACCAAAACGTGGATTTGTGGTTCCCATTTTGTATCAGGTAATGTTGGATTTTTGGGTAGCTAACGTTAAACGGTCAAATCATAAAGTTCGGTGTCCTCATCACTTTAATGTCTACAACAAATCCTGCCTTGAAGTCGGACCAAGCGTCAAGACTTTTGTAAGCCTTCAAACTTTGCTTCGTGTATTTCCCCGGCGTAGAAATTAAGTACATGTAAATATCAGGAAACTGGATTGGTGGCCAAATATTAATGTCCATGGACCACTGGTTCTTGGTAACTGTACCAAATATTAATGTCCATGGACCACTGGTTCTTGGTAACTGTACCAAATATTAATGTCCATGGACCACTGGTTCTTGGGGTAACTGTACCAAATATTAATGTCCATGGACCACTGGTTCTTGGGGTAACTGTACCAAATATTAATGTCCATGGACCACTGGTTCTTGGGGTAACTGTACGGGTCACTGTCAAGTCCAACTGACGCTAATTTAAGCCCATAATCAGCTGTTATCCCGTCTTCTCCACTAGTTGCAGATGTTTTTGCTGATGTTTTACCACTCAGTGTGAGTAAGGGGGCTGGTCCAGTGGGGAAGTGACGTCAATGCATGCCCTCTATATAAGATTGTAGTCCTGTGAAAACTTTTCGATGTATTTCTATTGTTTGGAACGAGCATTATTTTTAACAATCCGAGCTGAGCTGCAAAACCTTTTAAAATGACGAACGTTTGCTTGAAAGAAATATAATACAAACCTTTCTCACGAGTCGCCACAGTTAATGATGTTTTAGTGAAATGTCCGCAACAAGTTTGGCTCAAAATGACGCAGGGATGTACTTGCACAGATCTCTTTTCAACGACTTTAATAACTGCTTTCATACTAGATGGTTTTAGTGCGTATATGAACAACGCCACCCTTCAAGCCGCTGGGCTGTAGCTGTTCTGAGTGTGTGCGAAAGCATTGTGTTAACATTTAAATATACATGTGGACTTTACACCCGCACAGTAGACGAGCAGACAGTAACACAGACGTGAGAGCTGCCGTGCCCGGGTCACCGCTACGCAACAATCTCATTACTTGACTCACGTTTATTCAAGATACTTAGACATTACCAAATATTCACATTTAGCTAGAGGTACAGCAGATTAATGAGGTCCTTCATGTATTACATAATGCTCAACTGAACCTTTTACATCAGCATCAGAGTTAGACAAAAATACAGTCTGTCAAACGTTGAAAGTCAGCTAAAACTGAGTCTGAATGTAGGAGAGTCTTGTCCCGTCAATGTCCAAAGTAAACGTGAGACACTTATGGACAATTTGGACTTTTATAATAATGTTAGAAATAAGAAAGATTATTGTAATTTATCTGGTAAGTAATAGGAAAGTTGTGGACTTTCTAGAATAAAAGAAAAAAAAACCGATATAATTCAAACTGAAATAATGACATCAGCACTTTTAATTTATACAGAGGTACAGTACAACTGGAGCAAAATGCTCCAGGTTTTTAAAGTAAGCTTTTAGTCTGGACATTTAAATGGAAAATAATGAGTAGATGAACCAATTACTGCCCACTGGGACTAATAAATAAAGTAATTATGGTCCTTTAGAAACAAGTAACAGTAATGAGTAATGTATTACATTTTTTCATTCAGGAACCCACCATCAATTTGATGCATATGTTAGATTAAAGACTCTTAGTTGGCAGTTACTTTAAAACAATAAAGCATTACATTTGAGAGGTTATTGTAATAAGAAATGCATACTCATAAGGAGGAAGATGATAAGTCAATCCAAATGGAAAAACAGCATGTTATCAAGGTGAAATGCTGTTGAGCGTTATATTGATTGGTAAATGGGGTGAAAGCGATGAGTGCTAAATCTAACATTGACAAATACGCACAGATATACAGGACTGTCTCAGAAAATTAGAATATTGTGATAAAGTCCTTTATCTGAAATATTGCAAGCCTTTTATTATTTTAATATTGCTGATTATGGCTTACAGTTTAAGATTAAGATTCCCAGAATATTGTAATTTTTTGAGATAGGATATTTGAGTTTTCTTAAGCTGTAAACCATGATCAGCAATAATAAAATAATAAAAGGCTTGCAATATTTCAGTTGATTTGTAATGAATCCAGAATGTATGACATTTTTGTTTTTTTAATTGCATTACAGAAAATAAAGGACTTTATCACAATATTCTAATTTTCTGAGACAGTTCTGTATCCATGAGTGGGTTTGTTAGCAAGGACGCAGTCTTTTGTTGACTGTAGGTTTTGCACACACCTACAGAGCAGCGTACGGCCACAGAGCTGATGTTTTCTCTGAAGTGATAACATCTGCAGTGCAGTGGAACTCCCCCAAAGCCCAAATTCAGTTTGTCTATTAAGTCATTCTGACCGTTTGGACCCTGTAGAACATTTAAGAACCGGTCACCTGGGTATTTCAGTTTGGGAAAACACTCATCGTCTCATTCTCTCTCTCTGTCTCACACACACACACACACACACACACACACACACACACGTACGTATGTATTTCACCACATGTAGATATTAAGTAGTGCAGAAAAAAACACTTATCCATTAACACATACATAAACACAAACCCAAATAATTGCAAACACTTGAACACACACTTATACACTGCTTGAGTTTTGTATTTTCAGTTGCACATGTAGTTAATAAAATGCAGGCCTCCAACAACGTAATTTGGACATGGACTTGGCGCAACATTGGACGCACACACAGAAATGCGTTAACAAGTAGTAAAAGCATTCCGTCTTTTAGCTAACACACAAATCACGGAGCTGCACATGCATGCGTGTGTGTGCAGTGTGTGTGTGTGTTTTCATATTCCTCAGCAACATAAGCGTTCGTATCCATCCACAGACAAAGTCTTTAAGAAAACAAACACACACACTCAGAGAAAAGGAAATGCTCTCAGCCTCTCCGTGCCGATAAGGCCCCCCTAAATATTTGTGTTGAGTCAGGCGTTGAGAGAGCCAGCTAAACTCTGTGCTGCTCAGACAGTTTTAAATGCTGCTATTATTATTATTGCTATTATTACTCCCAGTTCCTTTGAGTTGGGATCCAACAAACAGAGTTGCACATGACCCGGTGGGTGCGGGTGGTCCCCTGCACCCTTACCTCATAAATCAAACACGGCTCCATACACACACCAACCAGAGAAGAAAAGGTTGGGATACTTGTCCCGTATCAGTTATCCATCCTTACCTGATGAGTTGTGTTGGTACAGAGTCACAGAGGGTCCGGTCTGACCAAGCACCAGCATTCTATGACACTTTTTCACTAGTACCTACTCGGCTCTACTCATCTCATCTCAACTCATCTCAACTCGGCCTGGTTTCTTTTCCACTACAGTTCAGCACCTGGAGCAGAAGTAGGAGGTTGGAGAAGCTGCTGTGACGTATTTGATTGTGTATCTAAACGGAAAGACAACAACACTAAAGATGTAGAACCTGGAGGAGATGATAGATGTGCTGCTGGATCTGTGACTTGTGTTTGATATCAAGTTAAAAAATGAGAGTGAGAGAAGTTTCAAGTGGCGACGCTTTTTAATTTTGTTAGTTTGTCTCTGCGCTGCTGAAAAGTCAGCTGGAGCCGTGAGCAGCTATGAAGAGACAGAGCTCCTGGTAGATCTGGTCGTTCCTTATCTCCGTCTACATCCCTTTTTAATTCTCTCCTCAGCACCAGGTTTATGAACATCTGCACCTCAGAGTTGGATCACCAACAGACTTTTGCTGCCATTGCTGGTTGAATAAAATGAACAAGAATCCGTCAGAGTCTCTTTCTCTGATTTCCTCCTCCTGACTCAGACGTCTGACTCCAACCCCCCGACCAATCGGTGGCCTGTAGTGTGATGATGTCAGATACAGCTGACTCAGCAGCTTAGAACCTCAGCAGAATAGATACAGAAAAGTATCTACTCTGCACGTTAGACCCCTGGTAGAGAAGCGCTAAACCGAGGCGAGTGGAGTCAGGCTGAGTAGGTTCTAGTGGAAAAGTGCCACTAGTCTCCAGGTTGAAGACAAAGTGGAAATTAGAGGGCTCACTCTTGTAACTCAGTCTCTTTATCAACCTTAATCTGTGCTCCTCTAAATTCATATTCTGCTAAACACATTTCTAACCCAATTGTTGCATCTACAGTACTTTAAAGATCTGGAAGCAGTTTAGATGTAACTTTAAAATCACCTCTCTTTCACCACTGATACCTACCAATCATTTATTTCTTCCTTCGGCTCTCGACCCTGTTTTCTCTGTGTGGAAAGAGAAAGGTCTGCTTTATTTTAGTCAATTTTACATTGATAAAGTTTTTGCTCCTTTCGACACCATTAAAAATAAGTTTGACCTTCCACAATCTCATTTATTTAGATATTTTCAAATTCAAAACTTTGCTCAAAATAACTTTTTTAACTTTCCTGATCAACTGCCCGAGTCGCTTATCGATGCAATTTTATCTTTACCTGTAGCTTGCAGAAACATTTCAAATGTGATCAAATTAATCTCATCATCATCATCATCATCATCATCATCATCATCATCATCATCATCATCATCATCATCATCATCATCATCATCATCTCCTCTAACAGTTAAAAATATTTGGGAAAAAGAACTGGGTACTATTTTTTCATCTGAATGGTGGCAGAGAGCCCTAGACAGAATTAATTATACCTCATCTTGCGCCAAGCTGACACTGATTCAGTTTAAGGTCGTACACAGAACTCACATGTCCAAAGTCAAGCTTCATAGACTGTTTGATACAGGTGATAAATGTGACAGATGTTCTTTATCACCTGCTAACCAAACACATATGTTCTTTTCCTGCCCAAAGCTGTGATCATTCTGGTCATCTTTCTATAATACTCTCTCAAAAGCTCTTAATAAACCGGTGGTTTCTAGCCCTTTAATCTCTTTTTTTGGTGTACCTGAAGATTTTAATAGTTTTACTAAGAAGGAGATTCATATAATTGCTTTTTCCTCTCTTTTCCGCTCGTAGACGTATTTTACTTCAATGGAAGGACCAAAAACCTCCATCTCCCAATTCTTGGTTGAAAGACCTGATGTCATTTTTATATTTAGAGAAAATTAAATACGGTATTAGGGGTTGCTCTGATAAGTTTTCTCATATTTGGGAACCTATTCTTTCTCTTGTTAATTATTTGGCATCCTTGGAAGATTAATTTCATTTGATTTAATTTCATTATAGGGAAGTATGATATTGCTAACCATATCTATTTTATTTTTATTTAGGGTTCCTCTTATGTCTGTTTATTTGATTTTTTATTATTTTCTATGTATTTAATTTCATTTGATTTTATTATTATTTTTGTTGTTTTGTGTGTCCTGTATTTTATTGTATTACTTTATTTTTCCTATTATTGTCTTCAGTCAGAGTTTGATTGGTAATTGGTACTTACTTTGGGACTTGTTTATAATTATGTATTTTATAGTGTGTGTGTTTTGGGGGGTTTGTTATGTTAAGTTTTGTGTCTTTATTTATTTACTTTTTTTTTTGTGTGTGGTAAAATATAAAACGGGGTAATTTTTCGAATCCTTTTAAAAATGTTTATTGTGTAATATGCATTACATCGACTACCCAATAAAGAAACATGAGAAAAAAAAGAAGAAAAAAGCTAAAACAGCTAATATTGAACTGATATTTTAGTCTGGGCTGTATTTATGTATTTATGTTGTTCTACGTCACTAAAGCCGTAACACTGCATTCAAGAGCTATTTTATTCTCCGTTGTTTTGATGGATCACTAATGGAAGAAAAGCCTGAATGTCGTAAAAATGCCATCATTAGTCCGTAAAAAGTGTAACATAATCGAAAAAGGAAATATATTCAATCACATTAGACTATTCTTGCATTAGGTCCAATAAAAATTACTTAGGTATATTTACACTTTTGTGGTTTGATAACCCGGCTAATAACGCACGTGTGCAGCCACACTGATTTGCCAAAACAGTTTATGCACACGAGTGTTCCGATGTCTCATCATCTACTCCATCATGTGTATGACATGCTGCCTACCTGCCAAAAACACACACTTTCTGTCCATATGGCTTTTGTTTTTGTTTGAATGAACATGAACATGCATGCCCCGCATCCCAACGTTCAAGGAACTTTCTGTGGTGCAAATGATGAATGATGAGAATTTCTAACAAAAAATAGCACACTGGCAGTATCATTTCTGACAAAAATCACTACATTTGAAACACCAGTCAGTCAGCACTGCTCTAAAGAGAGCTATATGTAATCAAAGAAATATGTAATCAAGCAGGGAACTTCATCCATCTGTTTATATGATTTTTCAGATGATGAAATGATCTTGAATGCAGTGAGTGTCAATAGTGATGAATACAGTGCGTAAAAGTTCATCCCCTCATCCTGTTTGGTCCTTTGTTAATGGTTAATTCAAAGAAAGTGATGCAGTGTATGATGGGAACATTCCTGCTGCTGGTACACAGCTCCTGCTGTCTCCTCCTGAGCAAGCTCTGCTCAATCAACCAATAATCATATCATATTCCCAAATGCTTGAACATATTTGAGCACATACAGCTGGAAACATTCCCCCAGTTTAACATTAAGTAAAGTATGTGAACACCTCTAAATTGATTGGTATTTTGCATTAGATTTGAACAGAATGTGATCTGATCTTCATCTAAGTCAGTCATGTGTAGAGCTGGGTAGTAACGAGTTACATTTACTCCGTTACATTTACTTGAGTACGTTTTGGGAAATGTACTTTTAGGAGTAGTTTTGAATCACTATACTTTTTACTTTTACTTGAGTAGATTTGTGAAGAAGAAACTGTTCCTCTTCCTCCGCTACATTAGGCTACGTTGAGCTGTTACTTTTCTTTTATCCCTTTTATCCACGTACGCGTCAATCTCATGACATCACTGGGTGATTCTTTGGGAAAAATGTTAGTTTTTGCATGTTTTGTCACATTTACACAGAATCAAACACACACAGAGTTTCTATGAGTTCATGTTTGTTCTAGTTCTGCCTGGTTAAAAAAGAAAAGTACAAAGGCTTGAAATTTTGTGCTACTTGTGCTTAATTTATTTTTTTATTCTGTTATTATTTTATTTATTTTATTATTTATTAAAGTACTTGAATTTACTTTAAGATTATTTTAATTTAAGCAATTTTTTATTAATTTTAATTTATTTTATTATTTTATTGATTGAATTTGCCTGAAGATGATTATTTTGTACTTTTGTCTGTTTGAATGGTTGTGTTAAAAAAATAAATCAGACGTTACTCAACAGTTACTCAGTACTTGAGTAGTTTTTACTCAAGTAATTATTTGGATGACTACTTTTTACTTCTACTTGAGTCATATTATTCTGAAGTAACAGTACTTTTACTTGAGTACAATTTTTGGCTACTCATCTCTGGTCATGTGTTAAACACAAAGTATTTTAGCTGACGACACAAACAACCACTCCAGATTCTTGTGTCTGTAGCCGACTAAACGTTGAGAGCGCCGGAGGAAACAGAGCAAGGGGACTCTTGGAGTTAATAGGTGGTTGACCCTCGTCTGGGAGCAGAACTTAAAGCAAACACTGTCGGTAGATCTGGATTGGACATGCAAGATGTCCAGTAGGAATTTTGGACTATTTGTCTTGAGACAACTGCTTGAGCTCAGACATGTTTGCAGGGATCTTGTGTAAGCAGCTCTCTTGAGCTCGTCCTGCAGCATCTCTACGAGGCTACGGCCCGATGTCTGGGCCGGTGGCTTTTCTTCTCCTGAAGCCGCTCTGCGGGGGAATCTTATCGTCCCGCTGCTTCTACCCAGACAGCTACTCCGACATATTCCTGTAGATGATTCTGATAAACTTACAGATTCATTTTCCCCTGAGGCGGTGAAGCAATCCCAAAGCATGCTGCTCCCTCCACCAGATTTTACTGGTGGACGGAATGATGTTTTGAAATTTGTAAGCTGTGCCTTTTTTGTGTAGATAGTGCTGAGTGTTCCTCCCAAACAATTCAACTTTTGTTTTATCAACATTTTCTCAATAGCACTGGAGATTGCCATGGTACCCCAAAGCAAACATCAGGTATTTGCTTTGGAGAGCGGCGTCTTCCTCTGCGGTGTTTCTGCCACGGACACCCGGCCTGCTCCAGGACCGGTACGTTACACTCACCTACAGAGATGGTTCACAGGTTTGGGGATGTTTTCAAGCAATCCTAGCAAGAGCAGACTACGGTGGGCGGCAAGGGCCAAACGCACCGCAACGGCCTAATGCGTCTCAGTTAAGGAAAACTGCTTCAAGTACAGAAACGATTCAAATTCACAAACTCAAAACAAGGCAAAAAAAGAGGAACGTGGTGCAAATGAAAAAACGTGCTGCAAAAAACAAAGACAAATGCAGCATCATCAAACGCTGCAAATAGAGAAACGATGCAAAGCACAAAACGATATAAAACAAGAAACCATCTTCAAAAGAAAAACGCTTCATAACCGGTCACTGCAACAGGAAGTGCTCCAAACCTGCAGGGGGCGCTGCTGACTGAACCACAGTGTTTTCATCCATGGTTTAAACATACAGCGGGAACGGTAATGTGAGTTTTATTTGACTATATTTATATACAATGTTTATATCACTGTACAACACTGTACAATGTATTGTCTGGTGTAAAATATAAAAAAAGAAACGTTTTGTAATGGTTGTAAACACTGTGGTTGCACTGCCCCCTGCAGGTTTGGAGCACTTCCGGTTGTAGTGACCGGTTATGAAGCGTTTTTCTTTTGAAGATGGTTTCTTGTTTTATATCGTTTTGTGCTTTGCATCGTTTCTCTATTTGCAGCGTTTGATGATGCTGCATTTGTCTTTGTTTTTTGCAGCACGTTTTTTCATTTGCACCACGTTCCTCTTTTTTTGCCTCGTTTTGAGTTTGTGAATTTGAATCGTTTCTGTACTTGAAGCCGTTTTCCTTAACTGAGTACAATTCACTGAGTAACAGTGAATTGCAGTGCGTTTGGCCTTCGACGGCCACCATAGCAGACACAATCCTAGCCTGTCTGAGTTGTGGATCATCTGTCTAACTGTGGACGGATAGCGTCCTTGGAGATGACTGTATTCCTTTCAACCCTATGAAGATCAGCTTCTCTGGATGATACGTCTTCACAGATCTTCAAACTTAAATGTTTGAGTGTCTATCATCAATCTAAAGCACAAGCACCAGCACAAACTAGGGATATTTAGCTGATTTGAGTTTGTTTTTGTCATTTTTACACCAACACTAAAAGTCTAATGGGTGTGTTGAAAACACACCAGTTAAACACAAGCTTACGCTCGTTGTTTAAAGGGCTCAGTTGGCCTCCCTGATTTACCCTAGATTAAGGGTGCTTTCAGACCTGTGGCCCGTTTGTTTTGTTCCGATTCAGGGGCTAAATCGATAAAGTTGTTTGGTTTTTGGTTTGTAGCGTTTGTGTTCACATGGCAACCGTCTGTAGCGGTTCAAAGCTGTTAACAAATGCCATGAACCAACTGTTCTCTCATTGGTCAGAAATGAACGTGGAAGGAGTTTCCTCTTCCGTACCCCGGGTAAAACAACAACTATGGAGCATCGTAAGCGAGTGTGGTTAGTTTGTTTCTGTTTGTTTCTGTGTGGATTCTGTTCTCACTGCAAACGAACCGCTCCAGGTCTGGAATGGAAGTGAGCCGAGAACCGAACCCTAACCTTTCCTAGGAGATCTCAGCTCGCTTGTTTTGTCTCGCATCCCAGCGTGATTGCTGTGTTCACATGTACCAAACCAACCGATCTTTAGGGGGTTTTCGGAACAACTGCTCCAAACGGGACAGGTGTGAAAGCTCCCTAAGATTACAGTTTATGAGAAATCAATGCACAAAACTAACGGCGTTCATATACTTGTTCTTACCAGCGTATGTGTGACCTGACACGGTGCAGGGAAACTGACCAAACGGTGCCATTGTTCCCGTTTCAGCGGTGACACACCAGGGCCCGAGCAGTCGTCCACTCTCCATATGGCTTCAATGGAATTTATGTTGGGCAGGCACCAATAAGCCAAATCTAGTTAGTGCCATTATATCATTGGGGCTAAATCTAATCAGCCCCACTGTTTTAGTCGTCCGAGACTCCCCCTCCTCCCTCTCTCACCCCTCCACTTCTCCGCTCTCTGTTCATCTGTCCATCTCTGTATGTGAGTGTCACCTGCCCTCCGAGCTGGCGACGCTGGGTCTCGGCCTTAGCGTGAGAGCCCCATTACTTCTGACTGGAGGCTTTGTTTTCCCTGTGAATCTGCAAAAGGCTGCCTGCATATATGTGTGTGTGTGTGTGTGTGCATGTGTGTGTGTGTGTGTGCATGTGTGTGTTGGATGAGAATGTCAGGAAGACAGTGATTTGTTCCATCGGCGAGCATTCCAGCTCCGAGTTCCCCCCGAGTGTGTACAAGGAGGACACATAGAGAGGAAAACTGTCAAATTTGTTTTGGTTAATTGTCATTTCTCAAAGCGGCAAACAAGACTAATAAATAGCAATGAGATTGAATAGTTTGTAGAAAATCCACTCAGCACATGTGACAGAGAAATGGAAGATGGGAATGTGTTTGCAGACGAGGTAAGAGGGAGTGTGTGTGTGCAGGAAGGCTGGAGGAGTGTGTGCGTCCAGCCGCTGAGCCAGATACCATCTGCCTCTGCCCGTCTACTGGAACAGTCTCACACCAACACACACGTGTGCGTCATATGTTTGGGGTGACATCTACACTTTTGCCTTACTCCAACAGAACAGCCAATTTTCAGAGTAGGGTATATCTTTTTTCTTTTTACATTATCTGTAAAACCTGAGTAGAAATCCCACAAACCACCTGATGAAGGCAAGGCAAGTTTATTTGTGTAGCACAATTCAACACAAGGTCATTCAAAGTGCTTTACGTCAACATTAAAAGCGGCAAGACACAATTAAACAGTAAATAACAAATAAAATGATAAGAAAGGAGGTAAAATAATAAAAAGCACAAGTTGTTTAAAAAGTAAGGGCAGTAGAGTACAGCCGGTACATCTCATTCTTACAATGGCAAGAACTACGTTTCTATACGGTCAAAATGTACAAAGTAAAGTAATCTGTGCCGATTCGTGCAGTGAATCAAACCAATTTGGCACACTGCAAAAACTCAAAATCTTAACAAGAATATTTGTCTTATTTCTAGTTAAAATGTTTCATTTTAGTAAAAAAAATCTCATTACACTTAAAACAAGAGTCATCACTGGAGAAAACAACAATTTTCACCTGTTTCAAGTAGATTTTCACTTAAAATAAGTAGAAAAATCTGCCAATGGATCAAGATTTTTTTGCTTGTAATGAGAAGATAAATCTTGTCCCACTGGCAGATTTTTCTACTTATTTCAAGTGAAAATTTATTTGAAACAGGTGAAAATTGTCAAATAACAAGTTATTTTTCAGGTAATGACTCTTATTTGAAGTGTAATGAGATTTTTTCACTAAAAATTAGAAATTTTAACTAGAAATAAGACAAATATTCCTGGTAAGATTTTGAGTTTTTGCAGTGCAATTCTACGTCACAATGCCTGTATTCAAGGTTTATCCATAACTTTGCACGGTTTTCAAAAATCATAAGTATAAAGAAGAAGAAGAAGAAAGAAGAAAAGTATATGCTTCGTGCTTCATGTCAACATTTTGTCATTGATCAGTGTAAATGCTGAGGTCTGGGGTCTGAAGAGCGATGTGTCTGGCTCGCACACACAGGTAGCGATCAGAGGTGTCAAGTAACGAAGTACAAATACTTTGTTACCTTACTTAAGTAGAAATTTTGCTTATCTATACTTCACTGGAGTAATTATTTTTCAGACGACTTTTTACTTTTACTCTTTACTCCTTATTTTATCCATTCCTTCCTTCTTTCCTCCCTTCCATCTTTTCTCCTTTCCTTACTCCCTTTCCTACTTCCTTCCTTCTTTCCTTCCTTCCTTCCTTCCTTCCTTCCTTCCTTCCTTCCTTCCTTCCTTCCTTCCTTCCTTCCTTCCTTCCTTCCTTCCTTCCTTCCTTCCTTCCTTCCTTCCTTCCTTCTTTTTTCCCTTCCTTCCTTCTTTCCTCCTGCTCTCTCCTTCGTTCCTTCCTTCTTCCCTTCCTCTTTTCTCCCTTCCATCTTCCTCCCTCCCTTCCTTCCTTCCTCCCTCCCTCCCTCCCTCCCTCCCTCCCTCCATTCCTCCCTCCCTCCCTCCCTTCCTTCCTTCCTTCCTTCCTTCCTTCCTTCCTTCCTTCCTTCCTTCCTTCCTTCCTTCCTTCCTTCCTTCCTTCCTTCCTTCCTTCCTTCCTTCCTTCCTTCCTTCCTTCCTTCCTTCCTTCCTTCCTTCCTTCCTTCCTTCCTTCTTTTTTCCCTTCCTTCCTTCTTTCCTCCTGCTCTCTCCTTCCTTCCTTCCCTCCTTCCTTCTTCCCTTCCTCTTTTCTCCCTTCCATCTTCCTTCCTTCCTTCCTTCCTTCCTTCCTTCCTTCCTTCCTTCCTTCCTTCCTTCCTTCCTTCCTTCCTTCCTTCCTTCCTTCCTTCCTTCCTTCCTTCCTTCCTTCCTTCCTTCCTTCCTTCCTTCTTTTTTCCCTTCCTTCCTTCTTTCCTCCTGCTCTCTCCTTCCTTCCTTCCCTCCTTCCTTCTTCCCTTCCTCTTTTCTCCCTTCCATCTTCCTTCCTTCCTTCCTTCCTCCCTTCCTTCCTTCCTTCCTTCCTTCCTTCCTTCCTTCCTTCCTTCCTTCCTTCCTTCCTTCCTTCCTTCCTTCCTTCCTTCCTTCCTTCCTTCCTTCCTTCCTTCCTTCCTTCCTTCCTTCCTTCCTTCCTTCCTTCCTTCCTTCCTTCCTTCCAGCACAAGGGTTAAACAGAGCACAACAAGAGCACAAAGAAACAGGAAGTGATCAACGGTAAACGTTGTGTGGAGGATTCAAGGCGGCAGGTCAGGTCAGGTGTGTATTTCTAAACCAGTCCTGACGTTATTCCTGCAGATTCAGCATTAAAAGGGACAAACCTCTTCAATTAACGGGTTAGTGGCCAAACTATATTCCTCCATCATCTGTAACCAAGATTAATGACAGTAAAAGAAGCAGCTTCCTTTTTTTTCATGAAACCACAGCCCTGACCACGCACGGCTCGCCACTTCTGATAGCAGACGCAGGAACATTTCCTATATGTTCCAGTTCCATGTGCCGGCTATTAGATTAGCCCAGGAGCTCCAAGCCCCCGTATGAATGGATGGAGGAACCAACAAGTCCATCACATTCCCTAAGGATCACGTCTTCCTCATGGCTCCAGGCAGAGGAAACACTGCCGTGTGTGTGTGTGTGTGTGTGTGTGTGTGTGTGTGTGTGTGTGTGTGTGTGTGTGTGTGTGTGTGTGTGTGTGTGTGTGTGTGTGTGTCATGGGTACATTTTGATGTAATGTGATCAGTAATGAATTTTGCGTTGCATTAAAGTGGTGGAGGGGTTGGAGGAGATGCGATAGTGGAGCGGTTGGGGGTCGGGCTACTGACTAGTGGTGACCAGGAGTCTCCAACATCTAATCTAATGAAGGAAAACAGAGAGGGAGACGGAGGAGGTCAGAAAAGAGAGTGATGAGAAGAAAGAAAAAGGCAAGAGAGAGCGACTACAAATGAGGTTAAGTCCCAACATGTGGAGAGAGAGAGAAGGATATGCATGGGGGGGTGGGGGGGGAGTATGACTAGGGATGATTGGTGGAGGGGGGGCTGATAGTTGATGCTAAATCCATCAGGGTCTTGTTCCCCAGCCCAACCCCCGGACGGCCACGCCCCGTCCCTGTGGCTGCTCCCCCCCCCCATCCCCACCCCCCAATCGCGTGCACATACACTTAAATCAAAGAAGCTCTTGTTCACTTAAGAAGGGGTAGCAGGGGTTCACTGCCGCTTCCTAAATGAGTTAACCATTTGGACTGTCAGGGCCAACGGCATGTCTGCTGCATGCATACGCACAGAAACACAGAAACACACACACAGAAACACACACACTCACACACACGTGTGTGCGCGTGCAGCCAGGAAGCCTCACACATGGAGCAAGGCGTACGCAGAGATGCCAAAAGCTCACACACAAAAAGACAAGCAAAACATCCCACTAGTTTGTAGCTAATCCCTCACTTGAGCTTGACCTCGAAGCAATGTATGCTGGGTAATGACAGTGAGGAAGACAAGCTTCCAAGAAAGATATTCGGCTGCACTCGGAGCATTAGAAACAAGGTTTATGAAGAAGACTGACAAAAAAAAAAAAACGAAATCTGAAAGCCCCAGAACACGCATTGCTAAGTTCTCCTTTAAGTTTCCCTTTAAGTTTTCCTTTAAGCTATCCTTATAGTTTTCCTGTAGGTTTCCTTTTAGTTTTCCTTTCATTTTGGCTTAAAATTTTCCTTACCTTTTAGCTGCACAAATGTTTACAAAGTCATGTTTTCAAGACTTTTTCTAAGACTTATATTTGATGCATTAGTGACTACGTTTACATGCAGTCAAAATACGGGTTATTGCTAATATTCCGGTTACTGAAACATTCAGAATATTCCGTTTACATGGTAATTAATCATTCAGGATATCTGGATCAAACCAACGACGCACGGAGAACGTGATTCCCGTCATTTCTGCTTCTTCTTCCTGTATCCAAATTCAAAACAAATGCTGCTTCGCGCAACTTTTCTCTCACCTTCTTGTAAATCTTCTATCCCGGTACTTTCTACCGTCTACAAATGCAGAATTGTTCATATCCTTCATTACATTTATGAAGTGATTAGTCTCCTCCTGGTCTTGGTTTCTCCGTGTTTATAAGAACTTCCTGGACTCAAAAGACCAGGATTCCTTGTGAACAGAGCATGTGCAGAAAACAAATTCCTGTTCCGTTTGATGGGGATATTCCGTTTGGCGTTTACATGACCTAATATTCAGGTTAGAAAAGGAGTAACCCAGGGCTCATATTTTAAAAATTCGGGTTATTCAAAGGGGTTATTGGTGTTTACATGGCCGTGCAAATTCGGGTTATTGCCAATATTCCGGTTTTAAAAGGGTTATTGATCCATGGAAACGCAGTCAGTGATTCTTAGACATGAAAAACAAACAAACAAGAACGTATGTAATATTTGGACGTGTGCGTGTGTGTCTACTGCAGGTTGTGATGTGAGTTGTTCCTCCTCCACTCACCGGTAGCAGAGCCCACGATGTCCCGCGAGGGCGACTCGGACATGGCGTCGGCCAGTCTCTCCCGCAGGCCCTCGTCGCTGGCGTCGGCCGAGCCCACGTTGTGTCGCGGCACGCCGAAGCTTTCTGGCCAGCTCCCACACACCTCCAGCAGGGTCACGCCGCGCGCATCAAACGGCCCTGGAAACACAAGCACAACCATGTTCGGTCTGGAGTTAGCTTGACTACCAAACTGATGGAAGGCGTGAACATGAACAGTTGTGTTATGTAACCTCAGAGATGTCTGATTATCATGAGAAGGGAGGAAGCTGATCCTGACCTTTTTAAGTTGAAGTTAAGTCAATGTGTTGAAAAAAGAAAACTAATAAAAACTGCTTATCTTTGAAAACCCGACACGCTACGCGACCCGCATTTGTTTTCTTTCAAAAATTAAATACATAAAAGTCAGCTCCTGATTCATGATTGTTTTAAGGTTAAATGAACAGCAAACACAGGTGCTGATATGTTAATGTGCTACTACACATGTAGTACATAGATGTCCGTCCAGGATTTTATAGCATAAGCAAGACATTACTTTTGCACCAGCTATAGCCTAACTATAGAACCATAGCCTATTGATCCAACTTAAAAATGGCTTTCCTATGTTCTTGGTATTAATAATAAGAAAAAGAATAATAAGAATAACCATCACAAAAGACCATCTAAGACGCTTGGCTACTTTAAAGCTGCAAGGGGACCTGGCATTTGATTTTAAAAGATAAGGAAAAAAGAAGTGATCTTGTTTCCCTGCGCTAGGAATAATTATGGTCTGTCTTAACCTAAAGGTTCAAATATTGATGATTCATCAGGCAAACAAATCAAATATAGCACAGGTATCATCTTGATTTACTATTCCCTCAAATCTTTTCTCTGACTTTACTTTTTCTATCCGTGTATCTTTCTGTTTTCAATTCCGCCGTCTTCAACCTTTCCCTGACTGTCTTCCTCAATTCCTCCACAGTTATGTGACAGACTGATAAAGTTGCAAGGAAAATGATGACATGAGGCTATCGTGGCTAAAGTGCTTCTGTTTCTATTAAATCATGGGGTGCACTTCATTTTTCATAAGCTGCCCCTGAATTTCGGCTAAATGTATTTTTCCTTAATTACTTAAGTACATTTGGAGTGATAACATTATTGTAAGCTGATTATGCCATTTGGTCAAACCTTAAAACTGTATTTTAGTTTTTATTGTATTTACAGAGGAATATAGACCATTATAATGTATCTTTCAATTCAAAATAAATAAATAATTAAGTGATTCAACCTGATGATATTTTTATTAAATTGCTCCAGTTGAGTTCTTCTTCATCTCCTTTAATAAAAACAGGCTGCCTGTTATGTCAGTTCTGTACGGAAGAGTATTAGGGCCAGGCAGGAGAAAAATAAAAATAATATTTTAGAGGAAGATTTTTTTTTTACATTATGCACTTCGAGAAAAAAGTGGAAATGTCGAGAAAAAAGTCAAAAAGTCGAGATTAATGTTGAAGTAGAAATTCGAGAAAAAAGTCGAAATGTTGAGAAAAAAGTTGAAATGTTGAGAAAAAAGTCGAAATGTTGAGAAAAAAGTCGAAATGTCAAGAAAAAAGTCGAAAAGTCGAGATTAGTGTTGAAGTATAATTTCAAGAAAAAAGTCTAAATGTTGAGAAAAAAGTCTAAATGTCGAGAAAAAAGTCGAAATGTTGAGAAAAAAGGCGAAATTTCGACTTTTTTCTCGACATTTCGTCTTTTTTCTCGAAGTGCACAATGAAAAAAAATCTTCCACTCTCAAATGTTTTTTTGTCTTGCCTGCCCTAATACTCTTCCGTAGTTCTGGCATTCATGTCAGATGTTTAATTACATTATATTACTTCAAAATAAAATGTAGCTGTTCATCATTCATTTAAGGTAAAAACAGCTTTTGAACTCAAAATGTGAAAATGGATGATTATTTTAGGAGGCTTTAGCTGTGAAGAGATGATCAAATCTTTTGCCTCCCTGCATGTCCCACAGTAAACGAGTGGACACATGGGTCCACGGTGGTCAAGGCCGTCAGCCGCTTCCAGCTGAAGACTCACAAAACACTTGGAAGCGCAACATAATCGTCACGCCTGTCAAAAGCAAATCTGCACAAGCCTTCACTGCGTCTTATCTGTTCTCCTCTGTCTTCGATTTTTTTTCGGCTATCAGGAAGATCTTGCACATTGGAGCCAGAGAGTCTGCAACCGACTTCTCCATGTGTGTTTATGCATGACAAGCCAGGCATGCAGACACTAAAACAACTGGTTTATTCTGTTAATGTGTCCGGTTTACTTGGTCAATGCCCGCAACGGAGTGATAAATGTGACGTTTGCTGTTGTTTTAGTTCCTGCAGCCTGGCACAGCAAAAAACAATGCAAATGCACAAGCTCAAATAAGAGTCAGCTTCTAATCCCCCTCACCAACATGATAATCAGCATCATCAGCTCTACTGTGAATATAAAACCCTCCTTGTTGGCACCCAGGAAATATGTAATAGACAGTGGACAGGAAATGACTAAATCGAATCTTCATAATATCATTTTGACGGTTACTGTTTGCTGGTGGTGCATTTAGTGAAATGTACAATCAGTACATCTATTACAGTGGGAGACCTGGGATGCAATTAACTTTGCTCCGCACAAGGAGAGAAGATGGTTCAGCTGTGCGCCTGACAGTTATGCCTGGTAACCACGGATTCATAAACTCCTGCGCGCCTGAAGTGCAGCAGTGTGCACCTCCAAGCCGTCTGTGACCCATCAGTCACATCCTAGTTTATTCATTTTTCAAAGAAATCATCATTGTTTTTGTAGAACCTATAAACACAACAATATATTTATTCATGTTCCAATAACGGTCTAATAGTTCAACGTGCTCTTTGCGGCCTATCTAGCACAAAGACCTTAAAGCTTGATTTATGGTTCTGTGTTAAACCAACGCAGGGCCTACGCCGTTGCCGTGACGCCTTCGTGAACCCTTCGGACTTCTCCGTCACTCCATTTTGCCGTGGTGCAATACCCCCCAGAGCACTAGGGGGTTGCGTTCTTTTCCGGAGAAAAGAAGAGGCGATTCATGCTCAAAAACCCTCCAATGTGGCTACGGCGTACAATGCGGCGTAGGCTACGGAGAGCCTCCCGCGTAGCCGCGTACCCTACGGCGTAGGTGTAACGCAGAACCAGAATTCAGCCTTAGGGCCCCTCTCGAGAACTCTAAAGGGACCATCGTATGGAGGCTGTAGACGAGAACGATGAGCATCATGCCGCACGAAGACAAACCGAGCCGACTTGAGCTCCGATGGGACGAATGTTTGCGGAAAACAGTGGTGAATGGGCCCCGGGGTCAAAAAACTACTCAACGCGAAGGAAGCGCTTGCTGGGTGAGTTTGCAGAGCCGAACTTTCAGGCAAAAATTCTCCTGGCACACGAAGCGGCTGACCAAACACGAGCTCTGCGGGCCGAGCGCAAACCGAGCATGACCCGCGATAAGCGGTCCACCCAGTTACCGTCAGAGAGCGCAGCACACAGCGCTGCTTTGAGGGACCTGTGAAAACGTTCACAAAGCTTGGGGGGTGGTATGCTGCGGTAAATGTAGCAGGATGAAGCACGACTCCCGAGGTTGGACAACAAGCCTTTATTCCAGACAACGAAATCACAACTGACAACTGACAGAGAAGATTGCGTAACCTAGCAACCATAAATCTCCCCGTGACCACGGCCCTTTCCCTCCAATGCTGGGGTCCAGGTCCAGGTCCAGGTCCGTCATTGTGTCCGCCACAATTAGGGATGGGAATTGGTAAGATTTTTCCAATTCCGATTCTATTTTCGATTCTGTTTAACGATTCGATTCTTTATCGATTCTTTTATCGATTCTCATTTGGAAAAAAGGAGAAGAAACAGGTCGATTAGGGTTGTGGAAGAAAGCACCAGCCGGCCGAGCCCTAACAGTTTCCTCCCTTTGTTGAAATGTCCACATTGCAAGTATTGTCGCCCTGTTGTCATCCTTTTTGGTAAAATGTATCCAAACTTTCGAGCGTTTATGCCGCTTTGTCCCCGTGTTTTCCTGCTGGGCGCGAATGCGCACGTGCGTGGTGACGTCATTGGCGCCCACTGGAATCGATAAGGGAATCGTTTGCATAAAAGGCAAACGATTCCAAGAATTGAAACACTGGGAACCGGTTCTCAACAAGAACCGGTTCTCAATTCCCATCCCTAGCCACAATACTATAGTTTGAACTGGTAAGCTCTGGAGCTTGAGTACAGCGGTCATGAGGAGTCCTGCCTGTCGGAGTTCACCCATTTCAGCAGTAAAAAAGGGGATTTGTCTCAAGGGATCAATAAAGGAAGTGAAAACAGACTTTGATCAACTGTGTACTTTAAAGGGAAAAACTTCAGGAGTTTGTATGTCTCCCCGTGTTCCCTTGGGTAGCTAATGTGAGCTACCGTCACAAAAACATGCAACAGTCCCTGGGCTATACATGCCTCCTGGGAGCCAGATGGGGTGGGGAGGATCTGGCCGGAATAACGTGATCCTTCCACGCGCTACGTCCGGCCGGAGAAGCCTCACCCTGTCTGGTGAAAAGATGTTGCTCACTTCTCAGGTTAAGGAGGAGACCTGAGCTCAGTGCAGGAACTCCCGGGGTTGGTAGAGGGAGAAATGCCCAGGACTGTCTAGGTAGGAGCACTGGGTGATAAAATGGGTAAAAAATCGGGGGTAAAAATGAGAAAAAAAAATAAAAATAAAGGGAAGAACTTCCTTGGATTACTACATTTGTTGAACAAGTCTGGACAGATGAAATCTCTTATGCTCCTAAAGGTTTGGTTTTCTATGCGCCTGTAGTTTACACACACAAAACACACACAGACACAAACAAGGCGCTGGTTATCAAGTGGTGTTGTGGGTATCGGTGAGAGCCCGGAATGACAGCAGGCACCAGGACATCAAAGCTAAGGTGAAGACGAGGACAAGGACGTCTTTTTCTGAAAACAACAACAAAAACAGACAAATACAATCTCCAAGCACAAGCATGTGTTTGTGTGGTTTCTGGGAAAGCTGCAAAGAATGGACACAATTTGAGGATGACTACTAAAGATGAGATCAGTCTAGACGGCAGGTTCACTGGCTTCACTTCCTTTTTAAATGTGTTTATTTTCACTGTCCTCCATATTTAAAAGAACTCATGATTCCATATAACTCTTCATACTCACTCAGACATATGCATTTTCTTTTTTTCTTTGTTCCTAGAATTTTAAAAGAGGTTGGTAAAAGATCATTTTATTTTAAAGCTCATTTTAAAGCATCAGATTGGAATAATCTTCTTCTCTTTTTGCGTTCTATTACCTCTTTTCATTGTTTTAAGTTGTCATTATATTCTCATCTTAAAACAAATTGCCTATGTTTTTAATTTATTTATGTATTTTTTGTTTTTTTTTCTATGTATTATTTTATTTATTTATTTTTTTCTCTGTTATGTTATATTTATCTAATTGTTTTGGTTATTCAATTACGGTAGTCTACTTTGTAACTATACTTACGTGTGTAGGGGTTGTGTGTGGGAGGGGGTTTGTTTTATATCATGTATGTACAGTACTGTAATGTGATTTATTGTAATGTATGTTTTATGGGACCCCTTGAAAATGAGATGTTACATCTCCAGGGGCTATCCTTTAATAAATTCTAAATTCTAAATCAGATCCATTCAATCAAACACACGGCTTGACTCACACATCAGGGATAAAATGACCTATTTATTACAGTTATTCCGAAGTTCATTTGTTTTTTGTTATTTAATATTTATTCATCTGGAAACCTCATCCATGCATATTCTATCCCTGCTTGATGGTGTGCAGGGTGACGGGGGCCTGCCGGGGTCTGTCCCAGCTCCCTACAGACGGCAGGCAGGGTGCACCCTGGACAGGTCACCGGCCCATCGCAGGGACACGTACAGAGACAACCTCACACACTCCCGCGGACAAGCAATACAGAACCGTCAATCAAGCTAGCACGCATGTGTTTGGAGTGTGGGAGGAGGCCGGAGCACCCGGAGAAAACCCAGGCTCGCAGGAGCAAACACCCACCCCACACAGCCCGGGAGTGGAACCGCCGACCCACCGTGCTACCGGACACACTAAACCCACAATGCTGTGTTTAATAATCAAACTTCATGAATAATACAGAACATTTCACAGCAACACGGAGCTGTCTCCTGTCCATCTTTGTCCCTGTCAGCTACAACTAGGGATGGGCGGTATGGACTAAAAAATATATCACGATAATTTCTGGCATTTATCCCCATAACGATAAAAATGACGATAAAAAAAAATACCAATTCAACTCCACCTTTGTAACTATAAATCTATCTCGCTCTCAGATCCACCATGTTTGTTACACAAAAACGTCATCAACGGGAATTTATCTTTCTTTCTTTCTTTCTTTCTTTCTTTCTTTCTTTCTTTCTTTCTTTCTTTCTTTCTTTCTTTCTTTCTTTCTTTCTTTCTTTCTTTCTTTCTTTCTTTCTTTCTTTCTTTCTTTCTTTCTGGCTCCTTCCTTCCTTCCTTCCTTCCTTCCTTCCTTCCTTCCTTCCTTCCTTCCTTCCTTCCTTCCTTCCTTCCTTCCTTCCTTCCTTCCTTCCTTCCTTCCTTCCTTCCTTCCTTCCTTCCTTCCTTCCTTCCTTCCTTCCTTCCTTCCTTCCTTCCTTCCTTCCTTCCTTCCTTCACGTACGTTGTGCGCAAAAACGTCATCAACAGGAATTTATCGTTTTTTACAGCGAGATGACAAATTCTTACCGTGGGGAATTTTTTTGACGGTATATCGTGAACGGTAAAATATCACTCATTCCTAGCTACAACCTTCAACCTTCAACCATAACCCTAACCCTTCTGCTTATCCAAAGGCACAAGTATTAAATGAACCAGCGTGCAAGACCTAATGAGGTCATATCATTTATAAGGCGAATCCGAGGGTTGTTGTTTGACAAACATGCACCCAGAGGAGCAGGCTCACATCTAACAGGCTCTAAACAAGTCTTTGAAGGAGGCTCTGCTGGCACCGGAGGGAAATCCTTAGGAAAAAAATCAGTCCAATACACACAAACAAGCCGCTTCTGAAGTGAAGCTATCAGGAAGTTAAGCCACGGTGTGTGAGAGTGAGTATGTGAGATTGTGTGCTTTTGGAGGTCAGTCGGTGTTATCTTTCTGGTGAGCTGGGAGGCCCGTGCAACCTCTCGCCCCGGCATTAGCACCTGTCACTGGCCCGCAGCACAGTGGAGATTGGCCAGGCCTCGGGGCACGCACACACACAAAAACACGCACAGTAGTCTGCAGGCAGTAGTCAGCCGTCTGCTCCCTGATAGCCCGTCAGCCAGCAACATCAAAGGCTCTGACCGCGGTAGCTTTTGTGGATGATAAGAGCTTGGCAGAAGGTTAGGAAGAGCTTTAGGTTTATCAGGCCAAGCCTCGGCCAGTGTGGGTATGTGCAGGCCGACTGACAGCTTCAGATTCAAACTACCTCTGCTGGTGCTACTGTCCAGTAATTATACATCTCAGAACATGTTCAGAAGTTTAAATTGATCACTAACTAGTCTCCCAGGACTGATACACTATTGAGAGCTGTTGGGAAAACCTGCTGCAACAATACCGCGCTCTTTCTCTCTCTGATGAAATGTAACAGCCGTGTTTCCATGCAACCGTAAATGTTGTCCCCAAGTGCATCACACTTCTAATGTCTTATCTCTTGTTTCTCCTTATACACAAATATACACTAAAATGACTTGTTTTCACTCTTCCATCCTCTTCACTCCTCCTTTAAACACTCACCTACATTCAGTAGGGGTGGGTAAAAATATCAAAAAATCGATGCATCGCGATTCTCCCCGCCCTAATTCAATATGGATTAAGTTTGGCCTCTGAATGGATTCACCTCCAGGCCAGCGGGGGCGCTGTGTGCAACATTTTCTTATGATTTGCGTTTTGTGGACGGTGGCTGCACACGACCAAACAACAATAAAATGGCGACGATGGCAAGCGGAAAATCTTTCAGATCAGATGTTTGGACTCATTTTGAAATCCCATATAAAGAAGGAACAGGAGAAACAGACAAAAGTAGGGAGGTGTGTGAAGCCCCTTTCACAGAGAGGGCGCAAAACGCAGACCGCCGCCGGCGATCCCATTCATGTGTATGTGCTGCCGCGGCGCAACAGCGGACCGCTCTGCAGCCGAGCTCGGTGGCGGGCGAGAGGCCGCCTGCCGTGGCGTTGTGCCGCGCCTGCCTGCCCGAATTGGACATTTTTTAATTTCACCCGAAATGTCGCTGTGACGACATTTCGGCCGACTCTGCTCCCTATCCGGCAGTGGGCGTGGCGCAAACCCCGCAATATGTGGAAGCAGCTTAAGTTGCGCCAGGCAGAACTAAAATACAAAAGCAACACAACAAACCTGTGGATCATGTTGACACAGAACTGTCATGTGTTTTTTTAAATTTTAACTTTTGTACTACAGTACAAATGCACAAGTGAGCCATTATGGTGCTGCTAAGTTTAATTGCTCAGTTCATTTCTATGTGAAGTAACATGCCACGTGTTATAGGCATGAAAATAAAAATAATGGAAAGTTGCCAACAGGTATTTGTGTATTTCTACATCTTACTGAATCGATATCAAAGCATTTAAATCAATATCGAATCGAAACCTAAAGAATCAAAATCGAATCGAAAGTTCTTAACAATACCCAGCCCTAACATTCAGTATTCTGCATGAACACACACACTGCACACACGCCAAGGTGGCTGGACATGCACACGCACACGCGCACACACACACACGCACACGCACACGCACACGCACACACACACACACACACACACACACACACACACACACACACACACACACAGCGGCTCGTTTGGCATCCAAATGTGTTTTTTTTCCTTTTTAATTTCTGCCTGTAAATCTTTGGGAATGTGAAGATGTACTGTTGGCTGGAGGAAGGTCGTTGTTTTTCCCTCCAACATGTTAAAATCCTGCAGGATTAAAAGTCCCTCTCCACCCAGCTCTTAGCCCCCATGTACTGGCCCTACTTATCTCTGCAGCCAGCGCTACTTTCTTTAAAGATTTAATCACACTGCAGCAGAATGTGTGTACAACACAGTCACCTCTCAAGTACACATACCAGTTTTTACTGCTCTAATGCTGTTTCAGAAATCGAGTTTGATGATGTTGACTGGGCTTCTAGTTTTTAAAAACGGGTTTAAATCAAAACTAAACAGGGAAGAAATGATAGCTCTATCATCTCCAGCTGCTTCTTCCTATTGGAGGTCACAGGGTCTGCTGGAGCCCATCCCAGCTCTCTGGGAAGAAGGCACTGGATGGGACGCCAGCCCGTCACAAGACCACCTACAGACAACCACACACTCGCACCCGCTCCTACTGGCAGCTAAGAATCACAAACAACACACCTACCATGGACTGTGAGGGAAAACCCATGCAAGCGCGGGAGAACATGAACGCAGAGATCCCCCCGCCAAGATTTGAACCAGGAACCTTCCAGCTGTAACATACCGCTATAAACTACCGTCCAGCTAAAAACTAAATGTTAAATAAAACATACACTATACAGTAATGGCGCTTTTCCACTAGTACCTACTCAGCCCGACTTGCCTTGCCTCGGTTTGGTTCTTTTCCACTAGGGGTCTAACGTGCAGAGTAGATACTTTCCTGTATCTATTCTGCCGAGGTTCTAAGCTGCTGAGTCGGCTGTATCTGACATCATCACACTACAGGCCACCGATTGGTCGGGGGGTTGGAGTCAGACGTCTGAGTCAGGAGGAGAAAATCAGAGAAAGAGACTCTGACGGATTCTTGTTCTTTTTATTAAACAGGCAATGGCAGCAAAAGTCTGTTTCATGATCCAACTCTGAGGGTCAGATGTTCATAAACCTGGTGGCTGAGGAGAGAATTAAAAAGGGATCTAGACGGGCGATAAGGAACGACCAGATCTACCAGGAGCTCTGTCTCTTCATAGCTGCTCACGGCTCCAGCTGACATTTCACCAGCGCCAAGAGAAACAAAAAAAATTAAAGCTGCAAGTAGCGATGAACGGGCCCTCGCGCGTGCAATTTTCACCAATAAAGGTCAAGGACTCAAAACTAAGTCCGATGACACCACCCAAGACTCTTTATGTCAAACCATTCAAAAAATATGGCCGAAAATAGGAACTATCAAATATCGAGCAATCAGAAGAAGGGGCGGGGTTAATTTGCACCAATTATGGTCAAGGACTTAAAACCAAGTCCGATGACACCACCCACGACTCTTTATGTCAAACCATTCAAACGTTAGAGCAGAAAGTAAGAACTATCAAATATGGACCAATCAGATGAAGGGTGGGTGCGCTTTTTGGCGTCTACCATTACCACGGTAACGCTTTTGACTGAAAAAAAGTAATGCCCATCGTCGCAGGATCGAGACGCACATTTTGATGTATAACACATCTGGGTGCACGTTACGGTTCGGGACGCATTAACGGCCGAAGAAATGGCATAAATTGCCCCAAAATTACACGATTAATTCAAAATGGCCGACTTCCTGTTCGGTTTCGGCCATGGCACCAAGAGACTTTTCTTTAAGTTGCGACATGATACAGGTGTGTACCGATTTTTGTGCATGTACGTCAAACCATATTGTGGGGCTTGGGGGCTAGGGGGCGCTGTTGAGCCGTTAGGCCACGCCCATTAATGCAAACCATTAAATATCAAATTGGCTTGCGTGCAAAATTTGGTGACTTTTGGGGCACGTTTAAGGGGGCAAAAAGGCCCTCCTTTCGTCAGAAGAAAAACGAGAAAAAAAAAATGCCACAGACCCAGCAGCACATCTATCATCTCCTCCAGGTTCTACATCTTTAGTGTTGTTGTCTTCTTTGTTTAGATACACAATCAAATACGTCACAGCAGCTTCCTCCAACCCTCGTACTTCTGCTCCAGGTGCTAAATTGTTATGGAAAAGAAACCAGGCCGAGTTGAGTCGAGCCGAGCTGAGCTGAGTAGAGCTGAGTAGGTACTAGTGGAAAAGTGCCATAAGTATAGCTTAACACAAGCTTACCACAACAACAGTCTTCAGCCGTACACTTTTATCAGCTTCTGTTGAATGTTCTTCGGTAAAGATCCTTTACAGACGCAAATCCTTTCCTAACTATGATGACACGCTGAAGGTGCCACCTGTTGGGTCTGCTCTTTGACTTAAAGATCTCATCAGCCAATCACATGGAAGCCCTTCAGTGTATTTAGGCATGTGGACATGGTCAAGAAGACCTGCTGCAGTTCAAGCCCAGCGTCAGAATGGGGAAGAAAGGTGGTTTAAGTGACTTTGAACGTGGATTAGCTTGTTGGTCTGAGTTTTTCAGAAATAGAGGGGTTTGAAAAAGAGAAAATATGCCATGATCAGCAGTTCTCTGGGTGAAAATGTCTTGTTTATGCCAGAGGTTAGAGGAGAGTGGCCATACTGGTTTGAGATGACAGAAAGGCAACACTCAAACAACCTCTTTTTTAACAACCACAGTACACAGAAAACCATCTTGGAACACACAACACCTCGAAACAGATGGGTTACAGCAGCGGCCGCCTCATCAAAACTGTGCAAGGAAAGATTGGAAACCCATTGCCTGGTCTCATGAGTCTCATGAGTCTCAGTGAGTGCGTTTACATGGGAAGTTTAATTCCTCTTTAATTCAGAATTCAAATTAAATCCGATTTAAAATGAGTAAAAATGACCATGTAAACACCTAATTCCGAATGAAAATGGCCATTCCGAATTAAACTTAATTCCGAAGTAAGTGGTGATTGGTGAATCTAACATAACATACATGTTAAAACATACGCTTAAAAAAAAACAAAAAAAGGTCAAATCTTTAAGGCACATAAACAAGAATGACCTATAGCAGGTTTGATATCACACGCATCGATCTACATCTCTTTTGAAATCCTTACTGTGTTACAGCACATGTAGTGTGTTAGCTGTTAGTGTGGAGCCTCTGAGATGTTCATGAGGAGGTTTACAGCCCAGACTGTTGCATAACTACATAACCAGTTCAGAAATAAGATAACTGTGTCAAAAAGAGAAAAGGCTGCAAACATGTTCTTACCTGAAAATCTAACAGGGAACTGATTTCTCACACCATTAGAGGTGTAAACACACACACACACACGTTGTGTATGATGTCCTGAGCGCTCATGCCACGGTTTCTGGGTTACCTGTGCAGTAAAAGTGCCAATGCCCGGCCAGCTCTTGATCAATTAGGTTTTAGTTGAGGCCGGCTGACAGAACTAAGTCCTTTATTATGGGGGCTGTATAAGAAGTAATGGTGTGTGAGAGTTTGTCTTAAATAGAGAGAGTATATTTAGGTTGTGATACTTTTAGGGAGGACACTGCAAAAACAGTCTTTTGTTTACAAGGTGGGAAGTGCATTCAGTTGAGCCCCACCTTCACGGGATTATGTCAACTAATACCACAGCTGTGCAACAACTCCTGCTTTTGTGAATCTGCAAATGCTCCGATTCTGATGACACATGTCAGTATATGGCCATTTCAAGTGTTGCTTGTATTGTGTGTGAATGCATACTTTAGACAACATGCATCGTCCTGCTAATTGTTACATGAAAAAAGTGGAAAAGTAACAACAATAACGAGCACAAATACATAACTTCCCTTCAGCGATTAAAACTGGTCATAATTAAGACCTGAACAAGGAAATATGTACAAAAAGGGACTTGGAAAAACTATCCAAGGAAAATCAGGTAACAGCAAGAGCACACGGAGGCACATGTCGAGCACTGGAAATCTGCAACAAAAACCACAAACGAAATACGAAACTGACACGGAGCCGACCAAAACACGAGCAGCAATCGACCCAAATCTCGAGATCCGAATACGGTCTGAGCTAAGCTACCGCTAACTAACCCCAAAAACGCTGGAAGATGCAGAAATTGTTGATACAAGTTGCTCTCAGAGGACGTTCTGATAACCTTCTCTATTTAGGACAGTGTTTTTGGGTAGAGTTGTAGGGGAAGCCACTCTGACAACCAGCTGAGACGGAACTACGAGCCCAGATGGCTTAAGGTTGTTTCCATCTTAGTCTGGTACGAGACTCAACAGCGCTCTTTGGTTTTCGGTAAGTTTCTTCCGCAGGCAGCAGAGTTGCCAAGCAGATCACGCACATAACTTTGAAGCGGTCTGGTTCGGCCTCGTATTTGTGCAACACTGGACTGGTGCAACGTTGCTTTGAAGACTGGACATCCAGAGGTCAGGATATCCATCATGTCAGAGCCAGTTACAGAAGGTTTGGAGAAGGGTCAACACAGTAATTGACTCTTTGATTAAATCTGATGGATTTGCCAATAAAAGCTTCTGATTAAGTTCTTGTTAATGGTATTTAATATACCATGACAAAAATGTGAAAAAAAAACAATTTCTAAAAATACTGAAGGAGCAAAATGATCCAAAAACAAAATGTACATTAGTGCCAAACTTTTGTCCATGCCTGTACGTTAACAGCAGAGTGTTGATGCAGGTACATTCAGATATCAATCACATGATATAACTTCATTTTTAAGAGTATTCACTCGTCCACGGACTTCTCCGACTGTGGTGTGAACTCGTACTGACATTCCCCCAGGCTGTGCGTGTTTGTGTGTGTGTCGGAGAGGCCGACGGCGAGCCGGAGAGAGTCTCTGATATCCTCAGGGAAACAGAGAGTGCTAGCTAGCTTTGTGGCACAGAGTTAGTGTTAATGGAGATGTAAGCTCACAGGATTAACACCCATAGGTAGGTATGTGTGCGTACGGGGGTTCTTGACAGGCAGGGCCTTTCTTTCATTACATTAAGGCCAGTGCTTCTAAATCATTTACTCCTCTTGCAGTCTCGGTGGTGTTACTAAGTGTTAGTAATCCCCATCGATACCAGGGCCCGCCTCAAGGCACTTTACTCACCACCCAACACAAACGTGCACTTACACACCAAAACATATGGCATTCAAATATGGAAATGCATTAACCTGTGTGCAGTTAATTCCAGATGACTCCCCCAGATTACGGCATGCACATACACACACGCCACCCACTGAGCTAATTCAAGGCACGTCAAATTAGACAGCTGTCATACTTTGCTAACTATTAGGCTTCAGCAGCGAGCCGTGGCTTGTGTATGTCTGTCTCGGCAACGTGCCATACCACGCTCACACTCACGGACACATACGGACACATTCTCACAGGCTTGGACCTAAACAGAGACTCACTTGAAGCCCAGGCCCAATCTAAATATTTGCGTTAAAACCCTAAACTTTAAACTGGACTAAGTCCATGTATTCTGACAGATGTGCCTGTAGTTCCTCCCACCGGTAATTAGTCACTGGCGGGTTATGTGATGCAGCACTTTTAACATCGCAACTGGGCAGAAACGGATATCACACCTAATGCAGAGTAAACAATGCAAACAGGAAATCTGCAAATTAACTTCAGTCCAAAGGGGAAAACGTTGGAACTACATAGAGTAGAGAAAGAAGATAACAAAATAATGGGATGATTCTTCCTTTTTTTTCAGACAGCATGAACCCAAAATATTGGGTGTTTTTTCTAATCAGGGTAATTGTCATGTGATCTCATGTAATGTATGCAAACCATTCCAAAGATGCTGGTACATGGGCAATTTGGTCCTGACCTCAGATGACATTGATGGGGATATTCCGTTTGGCGTTTACATGACCGAATATTCGGGTTTTAAAAGGAGTAACCCAGGGGTCATATTTGGGTTTTTAAAAACCCGAATATGAGCATATTGGGGTTATTCAAAGGGGTTATTGGTGTTTACATGGCCGTGCAAAACCGGGTTATTGCTAATATTCGGTTTTAAAAGGGTTATTGATGCATGGAAACGCAGTCACAGAGTCTAATGGCGTAAAAGTACATGATGGGAAAAATCCAGAGCAAGTGGTTGACAGAGAACGGCTGTATATGTCTAGATCACCAAAGAGGAGAATAAAAAGACCACGCGAAGCACAAGACATGAGATGCATTTATATCTCAGATTTTGGTTATGTAGGAAAGAGCATCTATCATTCGGGCTGGATTCAAATTGACACAGTAGCAGGGGGGAAAGTAATTCAATATGCCAATAGGAAACAGCTGACAGTGATTAGGGAACTCACTGTATCGACATGCTTGTTTTCACAATGGCACATACAGAGTAAACAGAGAGCTTACTTCCTCTCAGCCATTTGAAGCCATTTGGATTGAGTTTTGTGTTAAAATCAGCAGGCAGTCTCGTATGATGGACTGTCATCTACCCTATGTGATGTCTTCTACTGCCTCAGTGAAACCTGAGAGTGAAACAACATTTAACGGCTCCTTGGTATTGTTTTTTTCGGAAGGCGATCAATGATGATCTAAAGTGAGCACGGCAAACATTTGGCCATATTGACACTAATCTGTTAACTACCAAAGCGCAGGTGAGTTTGACAGCCTTTGTGTTGTCCAGATATGGATGTTTTCTTCAGAGAAATATGTCTATTACAAAAGAAGAAAACATTCAAAATCCACTGTATTATGAGCCTCCCATTTCCTCATAAACGTCGTCTAACCCAAGCTTTAGCGGCACATGCACCTACACCTTCTCAAGAGCTCCTAAATATTATGTGCAGGAAAGTACAGTGAACAGTACAGTACAGCGAAAGGTGATTGGTCAGGATTGGTTAGCTCGGATCTGTGTCACTGAAATGTGTGCAAACTGTGATCCTGTGTGTGACACCAGACACTGAAAATTTGGAAAATAAATAAATGAATAAATAATAATCCCTATTGCTAACGATTCTATGTAGTAAATCTTGATTGTGCTTGGTCCAAGGACCTAATTTGCACCAAAGGCAAGGCGAGTTTATCTCTACAGGGCATTTCATACTCATAGGCCATAAAAAGTGCTTTAATAAATGTAGAGTCATCAAACAGATTACAAGAGGAGCATATTAGAAAATGAAGAGGAACACTTTAAACACAAATAATAAGCCCTTGATTCCAGACCCTGTATTGCCACGACCACGGCCACGACCACGGGGCTTGGTAGTCTAGTGGCTACAGAGGTGTTCTTGAGTCTAAAGTAAGAGTCCCAGGTTCAAGCCCGGAATGGCAACCAAGACAAACAGCCTTGGGCCCCTGAGCAATGCCCTTGACCCCCTTTGCTCCACAAATGGTTGCTTTGGATAAAAGCGTCTGCTAAATGACAGTAGTAACTACAAATTTTCAATTTTCAATTCTTTTCTCTGAAAAAATTCTGCTGTTGTTTTGAAATATTGTACTTACTGATTCTGTTGAAAAACAGTTAAAAGCTGTCTCCAGGTTTGGAATGAGGTGCTGCCTTTGGTGAAGGAGTTCCAGTGTGCCACGGTCTCATACACGAGAGAGGGAAGAACGGAGTAGACGGACAGGCGGATTGGAGTTTCTGCAGTAATACGTACTCCTTTACTGGTCTGTTGTGGTGAACAGAGTTGAGCCTAAAGGCAGGACTCTCAGTTTATTGATCAAGTTATATTCCATACAATCCTCACTTACGGTCATGAACTGTGGTTGGAGACTGAAAGAATAGCATCAGGAATACAAGCAGTTGAAAAAAAGCTTCCCCCGTAAAGTGACCCGACTCTCCTTTAAGGGTAGGGTGAGTAGTTCCTTTATTGAGGAGGGACTTTTATGGCGCTTTTCCACTAGTACCTACTCAACGCGACTCGACTCGGCCCGGTTTTCCACTAGTGGTCGAGGTGGGTGGAGGCGTGCCGAGTTGATACTTTTTCTCTATCTACTCTGCCGAGGTTCTAAGCTGCTGAGTCGGCTGTATCTGACATCATCACACTACAGACCACCGATTGGTCGGGGGGTTGGAGTCAGACGTCTGAGTCAGGAGGAGGAAATCAGAGAAAGAACGACTCGCAGCTTCTTAGTTTTATTCAACAGGCAATGGCAGCAAAAGTCTGTTTCATGATCCAACTCTGAGGTGCAGATGTTCATAAACCTGGTGCTGAGGAGAGAATTAAAAAGGGATTTAGACGGGCGATAAGGAACGACCAGATCTACCAGGAGCTCTGTCTCTTCATAGCTGCTCACGGCACCAGCTGACTTTTCTGCAGCGCCGAGACGAACTAACGAAAATTAAAAAGCATCGCCACTTGAATCTTCTCTCTCTCTCATTTTTTAACTTGATATCAAACACAAGCCACAGACCCAGCAGCACATCTATCATCTCCTCCAGGTTCTACATCTTTAGCGTTGTTGTCTTCTCCGTTTAGATCACACAATCAAATACGTCACAGCAGCTTCACTCCAACCTCCTACTTCTGATCTGGGTTTTCGAAAATAAACGAGGGCAAGGCGATTGGAGGCAAGTCGAGTCTCGCTGAGTAGGTACTAGTATAAAAGCGATATTAGTTGAATCACTGTTTTTCCACAACGATACGAGTCAGATGAGGTGGTCCATCTGATTAGGAAGCCTGCGCCACACCTCCCTGGGGAGATTTCTTTGGCCACGTCCAACCAGGAGGAGGCCTCATGGCAGACGCTGGACACCATGGAGGGATTACACAGGTACGTCTTGGCTGACTTTGAGAACACCTCCGTATTCCTCCGGAGAAACTAAGCGGAAGTACTGTAAGTGGATAGTTGTATGGATACTGGTTCGTAATGAAATTCTATTGTATTGAATTTAGAGGTTGAAATTGACGAGGTCTTCAAACAAGGATCTAATAGCTACTTAAGATCTGTTTGATTCTTGTTAGTGACACCACACATCTTCAAGTCCAAACTGCTGTTTTAAAGGTTGTATTGCTTTGTCAAATATAACTCAGAGAACAGCCATGTCATAACCCTCCTTACTGTATGTCCAGCAGTGTCACAGAGCCAGTAAAACAGATCTCTCCTATCCGGTCAGAGACTACGCCCACACAACTACAACTCTGGGTGCTCGACATTGTTTTCCATCAAACAAAAACAAAGATTGGGGAGTGCACACTTCATGGTGCTTGCATGGCCAGCTAATTGATTTCAGGCCGGATCATGTTGCTGTGTAATGGAGCAGGCGTGTGATGATGAAGCTGGGACGGTCATGGTGATGACTTTCACAGGGACTCCAGCCTCATCCGTTTGTTTGACAGACTGCATGAGGGTGTGTTTCTCCATTTGGCATAAAGGATATGGATTAAGCTATGGATATGTTGACAGATGATATGTTTACAGATGATATGCTTTCTGGATGATATTCAATGACAGGGTTTGCGGGTGTTGCCACCTGTGTATACAGCTCATACAGCTCAGTGTGTGTAAGAGTGTGTGTGTCTATTCGTCTGAGTGTTACACACACTATGGAAGGTTAAAGGCCTTTATCAATCAAAGAGGATTTGTTCTTTTCCTTCTTCACTGACTGACTGACTCAGTCACTTAAGCCTCAATCTACCCCATCCATCCATCCATCCATCCATCCATCCATCCATCCATCCATCCATCCATCCATCCATCCATCCATCCATCCATCATCCATCCATCCCTCCATCCATCCCTCCATGCATCCCTCCATGCATCCATCCATCCACCCATTCATCCATCCACCCACCCATCCCTCCATCCACCCACCCATCCCTCCATCCGTCCATCCATCCATCCATCCATCCATCCATCCATCCATCCATCCATCCACCCATCCATCCACCCATCCATCCATCCACCCACCCATCCCTCCATCCGTCCCTCCATCCATCCATCCACCCATCCATCCATCCATCCATCCATCCACCCATCCATCCATCCATCCATCCATCCATCCATCCATCCATAACTCCATCCATCCACCCATCCATCCATCCACCCACCCGTCCCTCCATCCGTCCCTCCATCCATCCATCCATCCATCCATCCATCCATCCATCCATCCATAACTCCATCCATCCATCCATCCATCATCCACCCATCATCCACCCATCCATCCATCCATCCATCCATCCACCCATCCATCCATCCATCCATCATCCATCCATCCATCATCCACCCATCCACCCATCCATCCATCCATCCATCCATCCATCATCCATCATCCACCCATCCATCCATCCATCATCCATCCATCATCCCTCCATCCATCCATCATCCATCCATCCATCCATCCATCCACCCACCCATCCATCCATCCATCCATCCATCCACCCACCCATCCATCCATCCACCCATCCATCCATCCACCCATCCATCCATCCATCCATCCATCATCCATCCATCCATCCATCCATCCATCAACCCATCCCTCCCTCCATCCATCCATCCATCCATCCATCCATCCATCCATCCATCCATCCATCCATCCATCCATCAACCCATCCATCCATCCATCCATCCATCCATCCATCCATCCATCCATCCCTCCCTCCCTCCATCCATCCATCCATCCATCCATCCATCCTTCCCTCCCTCCCTCCCTCCCTCCCTAGCTCCCTCCCTCCATCCATCCTTAACCATCCATCCATCCATCCATCCATCTATCTTTTTCCTAGGAAGTCTCCCAATCCAAATCCAAATTTGAAAAAAACTGTTTACTGGGGTTGTGACGCTGCACAAATAAATACTTTAGTGTTATTTGGAATAAAAACAATTATTTATATACAATGCTTCCCACCCCAGACAAAGCCCCCACTAAAAGCCAGGGTTGGGAGTAAAGAGTTATGGTGAAACATCCTGTTAGTCTGGGATCTAGAAAGATCTGAAATTAAAGACTGCAACAATTAGCAAGTACACAAACACAAAGCAGCACTATCTTAAAACATCATATGGGGCTGTGCTGGTGTAAGCTTATTTTTATGGTGAAATACCACCATAAGATCCAGAGAGCCCTGTTTAAAGAGAAGAAACATAACTTTTAAAATGTTTATGAGGTATTAGAAAGCTGGATTTACATCTGCAGTTCAACTTTTAAAAAGTTATTTTGTTAAAAATGTAGAAAATGTAGAAATAATGCTTTTATCTTTAAGTCAAAGTAATTCTACAAGGCGCATGCCAATCTGACTGAGCTCTCTGAGGTTCTGAATGCAAAATGGATGGAAACAACGAGCACAGATGTGCTTTTACCCGTTGTTTTTAATAAGATCAGTGACAAAGAAGGAAAGGCAGAAATGGCGCAACATTGTTATAACCTCCCAAAATCTCTTCAGAGTTGGCTTGAATGTGACACAAGAATGTATTCCCAGTATTACAAGTAAAACCAAAAACCCACTCTCTATTCACTTGGTTAGATCATGGTTTGAGGTTCATAAACTCATTGGAGTGAGGATGGATTTGTCACCCAAAAACCTTTATGGAAAAACCAACTCACACCAATGTTCTCTGATATCAAAGTTGTTACTCTCACTGGCACGACAAGGGGATAGTGTACTTTGAACAATGCTACAATAAAACTTCAATGTCCTTTGAACAGCTAAAAGCAAACTATGACACTTTTTCTGTTCTTTACAACTGACAACATTCCAGGAAAAACTTTGGGGGAACAATTGACACTGCCTAATTTGACAAAGGTGGAGGAAATATTTCACAATAGTAAGGGTCCAAAGTAATTGATTAGCAGGATGTATCTAGCTATGATAGAGGAACTGTCCAAAACAAAAACCTACACCGATCAAGAGAGCGGTGGAAGCTGACCTGGGTGTTACCATACACAAGGACATGTGGTGTTATAATGTCAGAAAAGCTTATTTGCTAACGTGAATGCCAGATTTAAACTGGTCAACTACAACTTTCTTCATCAACTTTATCTCACTCCCCAAAAATGACACCGGTACAAACCTACAATTTCAACTCTGTTTCAGCCGCGGTACCGCTGTAGGCACCATGGTTCATTGCACACACGGCAATGTACTAAAGTCACTCCATTTTGGCATGATATACGGGACACACTAACAAAAATCATCATGAATACACCAGTCCCATTAGAGCCAGGACTCTGTCTTCTAGGAAATGTAACTAACTTGAAATTAAGTCAGAGTTCCAGGAAGTTTATTGGCGTAGCTCTCGCTGTTTCCAGAAAATGTGTTGCGTTAACCTGGAAGTCGGATTCCATGCTCTCCGTATGAAAATGGATGTAAGAAATGGTGACTTGTTTGCCGATAGGTCACTTTTGTGATGAGGAACAAATACGATGACTTTTTAAAGACTTTAGTTGAGTATGTAGAGACTTGACATGAGCAGCTGTGGACTCTGGTTGACTGCACACCAACACTAATGGTACAATGGTTGAGACAGTGGGTCACAATGTAACACATGTTTGGTTTCTTTTAAGAGATATTATTATTTTGCTGGTTTACTCATTTATTTAATTGTTTTGTTTTCATTATTTATTCGATCTTATCTTTTAGTTACTGTTCATATTATTAACCTCATGACATATTGAGTTTTTCGTGGGAATGAGTTGTACAGCTCTTACATAGTTGAAAACTGCAAAATAAAATATATATAAAAAAAGAATCTATTCACAGTTTTACACTCAGTTGCGAATGTAAACAAGTAACAGAAATAAAGCATAAAAAAAGGCCTCTAGCGCCACAAAATCCTAAAAATACCCAAGACAAAAGAAAGGTTGAAACCCGTCTCTGTTCACACCTCATTCATGACGTTGGTGTAGTGTATGCTGTATGATCGGGTGGGCTTGCTGATCTCTTGCGTGCTTGCTGATTGGGTAACGTACTGCGTCACGCATCGCGTCACTTCCTGGTGTTGCGGTCCGTTGCTGCTGCACGGCGTGCGGGCACAGATCTCTCCCGACTTTTTTTGTCTTAAACTTAGACTGTTTTCTGGTAAAATAGCACTATATCTGGTACATTACTGTCTTTATTTCAACACTCGCTCATTTTCTCTTCCGTAACTTTCACTGTCACCAATCACCAATACATTTTCTGTCCGTTAGCCTCCGTTAGCATCTTAGCATGGGCTCTCCGTCTCCCACCGTTTCACCTCTTTGCTGCTCAGTGTGTGAAATGTTTAGTTATTCCTCTGCCTCCTTTAGTGAAGACGGTAAGTGCTTAAAATGTAGTTTATTTACAGGGCTGGAGGCGAGGCTCAGTCAGTTAGAGGTCCGGTTCTGCCAATTTGACCATAGTCCGATAGCCTCCTCAGCTAACCAGGCTAAGCTAGCGGCAGATCGGCCCATAGCAGCTGAGGGTAGCCGCTCCCCTGCAGCTCCCGAGCAGCCGGCCAGTCACGACCGGTGGGTGACGGTTCGGGGGAAGCGTAGTAAAGGGCTCACGGAACACCACCACCCGCTTCACGTGTCTAACCGATTTTCCCCACTCAGCGACACACCCGTTGAGAAGCCGACCCTGGTGATAGGCGACTCCATAGTCAGACATGTGAAGCCGACTCCAGAGACCATAGTTAGGTGTATCCCGGGGGCCAGAGCGGGCGACATAGAAGCAAATTTGAAGCTACTGGCAAAGGGTAATCGTAAATATGGTAAAGTTATCATCCATGTCGGAGCTAACGACTCCCGTCTTCGCCAGTCGGAAGTAACCAGAATGAATATTGTCTCGGTGTGTAACTTCGCTAAATCAATGTCGGACTCCGTAGGTTTCTCTGGCCCCCTCCCCAATTTGACCAGTGATGACATGTTTAGTCGCATGCTCTCGCTCCGTCGCTGGTTGTATCGGTGGTGTTCAGAAAACGACGTGGCCTTTATTGACAACTGGGAAACGTTCTGGGGAAAGCCCGGTCTGATTAGAAGAGACGGCATTCATCCCACCCGGGATGGTGCTGCTCTTGTCTCTAGTAATTTGGCCTGTTTCATTAGACCCTCTCCCTGACATCGCAGGGTCCAGGCCAGGATGCAGAGCTGTAGTTTAACACACTTCTCTGCTGCTTCTCGAGGACCAACGCCTGCCAACAAAACTATAAGATTACATGATGTAACTGGTAACTCTAACCAGGTGCCTAGCAAAATAGAAGTAGTTGCAGTTCCCCGCCCTCCACTAGTTCACCAGGTGCGGCGTTATAGAGGCGTTAACCAAAATAATCTTGTAAAAATTAAAACCAATGCACATTTGGTACCAATAAGAGACCGAAAAATTAGATGCGGACTACTAAATATACGATCATTAAGCTCCAAGTCTCTGTTAGTAAACGATATAATCACAGAGAGCAGGACTGATGTTTTCTGCTTAACAGAAACATGGTTACAGGATGAAGAGTATGTTAGTTTGAATGAATCAACTCCGCCCGGCTACTTTAATCATCACATTCCTAGAAACACGGGCCGGGGCGGAGGAGTCGCAGCAATTTATAACTCCAGTCTCCAAACAAAAATTGAACCTAAGTGCAATCATAATACGTTTGAAAGCCTCACGCTTAGTCTGAAATTTCCGAGCTGGAAATCAGAGAAGCCAGTTGTGTTAGTGGTAGTGTATCGGCCCCCTGCTGGCGCTTATCTAGAGTTTTTGTCTGAATTTTCAGATTTCCTTTCTGGATTATTGATCAGTACAGATAAATTCATCATAGTGGGTGATTTTAATATTCATATGGATGTTGAAAGCGATAATCTTAAATTAGCTTTCAATTCTCTTCTAGAATCAATGGGTATCTCACAAAAAGTGGACGGGCCGACGCATTGTTTTGGTCATACTCTCGATCTCGTTCTCACCTACGGTGTTGAAACTGATGGTCTGTTGGTGTCACCTGTTAACTCCCTTTTATCCGACCATTATTTAATAACGTTGGAATTGAATGTTGTTGATGTTGAAGTGCAGGGCAGGAGGTATTATTTTAGCAGATGTTTGTCTGATGAAGCTATTGCTAAATTTAAGGAGACCGTTGCTCGTCTTGCGACAGTGGAAAATAGTGAAGCCTCTACTGAAGCAATAGAGGCCAGTGACCTGGGTTCTACCTCTGATGTTGATTCTCTTGTTAGTAACACTGCTGATCTGTTGCACTCAGCTTTAGATGAAGTTGCTCCTTTGAAAAGGAGGGTTTCTAGCCACAGGAGCTTAACTCCCTGGTACAATTCAGATATTCGCATGTTGAAACAAAGCGTGCGTAAAATGGAAAGGAAGTGGTACTCTTGTAGGTCTGTAGACTCTTATCGTGAATGGAAAGATATTCTAATAGTATATAAAAAAGCCATTCGCAAAGCAAGAACAGCTTATTATTCAACGTTGATAGAGGATAACAAAAGTAACCCACGTTTTCTGTTCAGCACTGTAGCCAGGCTGACAAAGAGTCACAGCTCTGTGGAGCCGTGTATTCCTGCAGCTCTCAGTAGTGAAGACTTTATGAGCTTCTTTAACAGTAAAATCACGAGAATTAGAGAAGAAATCAACCAGCCGGTTGTGGGCGTTTCTTCAGCTTTAGCGACTTCCCTAGGCTCTGACTTGTCTCTAGACTGTTTTGATCCTATAGACCTCCCTGAGCTGACCTCACTCGTTAATAGAGCTAAGTCTACCACATGTATGTTAGACCCCATCCCGACTCGACTATTCAAAAATGTTTTTTCTCTTATTGGTGTGACAATACTGGACCAAATCAACCTATCCCTAAGCTTAGGATATGTACCACAGGTTTTCAAAGTGGCAGTAATTAAACCTTTACTTAAAAAACCTTCCCTTGACCCAGACACCTTAGCTAATTATAGGCCAATTTCTAACCTTCCATTTGTATCTAAAATTCTGGAAAAGGCAGTTTCAAGCCAGTTATGTGACTATTTGTATAGAAATGATCTGTTTGAAGTCTTTCAGTCAGGGTTCAGAATGCATCATAGCACAGAGACAGCACTGGTTCGAGTTACGAATGACCTTCTTATGGCCTCAGATAAGGGATTAGTGTCCATATTGGTTTTACTGGACCTCAGTGCTGCTTTTGACACTGTTGACCATGGCATTTTACTGCACAGGTTAGAGCATGTTGTTGGGATTAAAGGGACAGCTCTACGTTGGTTTAAATCATATCTATCTGACAGGTTCCAGTTTGTTCATGTACATGAGGTTTCTTCAGAACAGTCGAGGGTCTGTTATGGTGTTCCGCAGGGTTCAGTGCTAGGGCCAGTCTTGTTCAGTTTATACATGCAGCCGTTGGGAAGTATAATCCAGAATCACGGCATACACTTTCATTGTTATGCTGATGATACGCAGCTCTACTTGTCTATGAAGCCGGATGAAACAGAACCGTTAGTTAAACTTCAGGCATGTCTTAGGGACATCAAGGACTGGATGTCCAGAAATTTCTTGCTTCTAAATTCAGATAAAACAGAGGTTATCATTCTTGGTCCAGAGCATCTTAGGAAGGGATTAGATGGTGTTGCGATGGCTTCCAGTGCAACTGTGAGAAACCTTGGTGTTGTTTTCGATCAGGATTTGTCGTTTAAACCATATGTTAATCAGGTTTGTAAAATAGCGTTTTTCCATCTCCGTAATATTGCAAAAATTAGGAAAATCCTCTCGCAGAGGGATGCAGAGAAACTAGTTCATGCGTTTGTATCTTCTAGACTGGATTACTGTAATGTGTTGTTAGCAGGATGTCCAAGTAATTTGCTGAATAGGCTCCAGCTGATCCAAAATGCAGCAGCACGAGTACTGACAGGAATTCGCAGGAGAGACCACGTCTCTCCAGTGTTAGCGTCGCTCCATTGGCTACCTGTAAAATTCAGAATTCAATTTAAAATTTTATTACTTGCATATAAAGCCCAAAACGGCTTAGCTCCGCAGTATTTACAAGATTTGATAGTACCTTATGTTCCTGGCCGAGCTCTCCGCTCCCAGGGTGCAGGTTTACTCGTAGTTCCTAGAGTATCTAAATGTAGATTTGGAGGGCGGGCGTTCTGCTATCAGGCACCATTACTTTGGAACCAACTTCCAATCTGGGTTAAGGAGGCTGACACCACCTCCACCTTTAAAACTAAACTTAAAACCTTTCTGTTTAGTAAAGCTTATAGTTAGTGTTAAGTAAACCTCTAGCTGGTGTTGGTAAATCTCTAGGTAGTGTAAACTTTAGTGTGTTAGAGTCAGTAGTCATTGTCGCAGCTATAGAACAAAACTATAATAGTTAGTCTCAAATATAGCTTCGCGGTAGATATGCTGCTATAGGCTTATGCTGCAGGGGGGCACCGACATGATCCGCTGGGCGGTGCCTCTCACCCTTCTTCTCCTCTCCTTTTCCCTGCCTCTCTTCTCCATTACCATTTTTATTTATTATAAATATCTCATAGCTATCATTTTTGTCCATTGTTCCTGTAGTTTCTTGTGCCGGCCCCCCTTTTTTCTCTTTTGTGTATGTTTGCAGGCCGGAGCCTCAGGAGCTGCGTTCTGGCCTGTGTTCCCGGCTCTCCCCCCCCTCTGGTCATCCCATTGCTTCTTCCACCTGCCTACGTGGATGTCTGCTGTTGCTGCTTCCGCCTGCCTGCACCCCCCCCCCCTCTGGTCATCCCGCTGCTGCTTCCACATGACTGTTGTGTGCTGCTGATGCCCCCCCCCCCCCTCTGGTCATCCCGCTGCTGCTTCCACATGACTGTTGTGTGCTGCTGACGCCCCTCCCCCCCCCCCACCTCTGGTCATCCCGCTGCTGCTTCCACCTGCCTGCTGTGTGCTGTCGACGTCCCTGACTCCCCCAGTCTGGCCTTCGGCAGGAGGGTCCCCCCTTATGAGCCTGGTCCTGCTCAAGGTTTCTTCCCTCCTAAAGGGGAGTTTTTCCTTGCCACTGTTTGGCTTAAGGCTTTTCTCCCACTAGGGGAGTTTTTACCTGCCATTGTTTATATAATAATTGCTCGGGGGTTTATGTTTATGTTTATGTTTATGTTTATGTTCATGTTCTGGATCTCTGGAAAGCGTCTAGAGACAACATCTGTTGTATTAGACGCTATATAAATAAAATTGAATTGAATTGAATTGAATGATCTCTGTTACCGTTTGACATAGTGACTGTGTTTCAATGCATCAATAACCCTTTTAAAACTCGAATATTAGCAATAACCCGGTTTTGCACGGCCATGTAAACGCCAATAACACCTTTGAATAACCTGAATTTTCTCATGTTCGGGTTTTTAAAAACCCCAATATGAGCCCTGGGTTCCTCCTTTTAAAACCTGAATATTGGGTCATGTAAACACCAAACAGAATATCCCCATCAAACGGAACAGGAACTTGTTTTCTGCACATGCTCTGTTCTCAAGGAATCCTGGTCTTTTGAGTCCAGAACGTACTTCTAAATACGGAGAAACCAAGACCAGGCCACACATTTCTGCATTCGTAGACGGTAGAAAGTACCGGGATAGTGTGATTTACAAGAAGGTGAGAGAAAAGTTGCGCGAAGCAGCATTTGTTTTGAATTTGGATACAGGAAGAAGAAGCAGAAATGACGGGAATTGCGTCATGATGTTCTCCGTGCGTCGCTGGTTTGATCCAGATATCTCAAATGATTAATTACCATGTAAACGGAATATTCCCAATGTTCCAGTAACCGGAATATTAGCAATAACCTGAATTTTGACTGCATGTAAACGTAGTCATTGTTTTGACTGTATATGATTGTTCTTAACTTAGTATGAAGGTTCTCAGACTTCAGCTTTAAGGCTTCAAGAAAACACCTTGTTTGTTTTTTTGCTTCTTTTCCTCTGCTCTGGATGAGTGGCCGGACTGTCGGGACAGGGGCTTGGTGCTGCCTGCTGTGGCACACTGTCTTCATAACAGAGATGAGTTTTGTACTGTATGTGCTTTCTTCCTCTCTAGGGGGTACATGAAGAGGATTCCCAACTCCAAAGCCACAGCCCTCTTTTCCTGGAAATCCTCCACAATCCCATTTGATCTTAACACCCTGCCGCGCCTAATGTGTCCCTAAGCTGGCCTTATCACACCACAGAGAGAGCCAGAGGGGATAAACACAGATGTACAGTTACATTACCACAGGGTTACAGAATACTTCACTTTTCCCATCTAAACATCTAGCATCTATGCCGTCTACAGTAAATTCAAATGTTTTGTTCTCCAATTTAGCAAAAAAACGACAGACACAACGACAATTCCCAAATAACAAACAGGGAGGATGGATGGGAAGATAAATAGATAGATGGAGAAACAGAGAGAGACAATGGGACAGAGAGATAGAAAGAGAACGAGTGGAAGCTAACTGGAGTGGAGAGAAAAACATTATGAAATCTCCAACCCTACCCCTCTGGCCTCTTTATTCTAACAGAATAAATCCTCCATTATCATGACTCTCTTGGGTCTAAAAGCAAGCATCTTACATGGAATTAATTGTGTTGGACAGAAGGGGGGTGGCCCATTTCATTTCCTCATCAAGCTCGGGGAGAATTGTACTGGAAGCCAAGCAGCCACCTGGGAATGACCTTGTCTCTTTTTTTCTCTCATCTACTTGTTTTTTGCCTATACAAGGCCATTTGTACAAGACTGGGCCTCACTCTAATTTGACGCTTTTAACTTTCAGTGCCCTTCCTGTGGTGTATAAGTATATGTCTTCAGACATTTCAATGTATACACCATGGATGGTAGCGAACAAATACGTTGGATATTTGATCAATCTGAAGGTGTGAAGGCCTGGCTCCCTTTAAACGGTGGTCATTGCTGATTGAGCTGGGCTGCATCTTTAAAATAGCCGGGCTTGTGGGGTGAGGAGAAACAAACTATAACTGAAAGGGACAAGCCAAAAGGCATGGGGAAATAAGCTGGAAAAAGTCTGACCCTCAGTAGTTTATGACTGAGAGTTTTAAGAATATAAAGAATGTGTTGCAACATCATGGCACAGGATAGCACAGGAAACCTCAAAGATATTGAAAAGTCCAAACCATGGCAGACTGTGACTGTTTTGTAGGCATATAAAAGACCAAGCACATTTTAGGTGAGGGTGGTCATGATGTTTTGGCTAATCAGTGTATAATTTACATGTTGCTTGGCTCCGTGAGCACATTCTCTGTGGCTTTTTTACTTAGATATTAACAAATATGGAGGAAGCATTGCAATTTATATAAGAATTTGTCAGATTAAAACTGGAAAAGTGAACTTAAGAAAAAGAGTGTCCAGCTCATGGCCAGCCAAACCTACTTGGACCTCCAAAGGCACCGTAAATTCACCCTCTACTTACATGCAGTAAAAATGTCAGAAGTGAGGGTTTATTGGCCCACACACACGCCAACACACACATGAACGAATACACACACACACACACACCAAACCAGAATCACCTAAGAGTCAGCAGATACAATGGCCCCTAAACACACACACCAAATACTTTTACTCATCTATCTTGGCATCTTTGACAGCAGTTGAGCAGCTCTGCATTGATGTTGACGTGACATGCTAATAGGAGAGTGTGACTCTATACTAACAACATTAGGCACACAGATACTGCCATAGCCACTCACGTCATGTTAATAACTTGATTCAATTCTATTCAGGGTCATAGGGGACTGGAGTTTATCCCGGCTTTTGTTGGGCTTGAGGGGTGGTATATTCTAGACAGGTCAAAAAGACATAGTGTAACACAGAAATACATCACCTGTTTTTATGTCACATACTGTGGCCTTCTCACACAGTCCAAATCATACTTTTTTTTTAGGTTGAATGTTGAGTCCAAACTGATTTGAAAGGGGAATCTGAGTGTGAATGTACACACTTGTTTGTCTTGTTCGTCGTGTCCATGGTGTATCCCCATGACAGCTGTTCACCCTCTACTTACATAGAGTTTAGTTGAGCTGTTACACCAAACAGGATAAAGAAAATTAATGGATGGCTAGATTGAAAGAGAAAGGGATGATTAATATTTTAGTTCATGCTATGCTGTAGCTTTTCTTTTGCTATAATTAAAGAGCTAAAGCTGAGCAACAACCTAAGGTTCTAACCCCAACCACTCTACACATCATGTGTCTAAAGGCAAGAACCATCACATTGCCTATGATGTTGAGTTGTTTTTTCTTTTAAATTGTGGGTCCTCCATAGCACATAAACACAGCACAAAAACCTCACTGCTCTTCGCCCCATGGTAACGCCTGAAAACTCCAGATTCCTCTCAAGAGCAACAACAATCTGTAAGGAGATATATATATTCCCGGCTCTCCAAAAACCCACAACCATTATCTTTGTCTTGTTCACATTCAAGATGAGGTGATGTTTCCACACCGTGCCACAGAGTGGTCCAGTAGTCCTCCCTACCCAGTCTCTTTTCCATCCCTGATACACCCACAACTGCAGAGTCATCTGCGTATTTCTGCAGAGGACAGAACAGGACATGTACTGGGAGTGTGAGTGGTGAGAGTACAGTGCCCTGTGGTGCTCCTGTGCTGCTGACCACCTGCTCCGATACACAACCATGGTGGAACTGTGCTCGGTAGCTCAGCTAGTCAGTAACCCAGGTGGTTGTGGAGGCATCTTTTGGGGTCTTCTGGAGTTTATTAGGTAGTAATGCAGGCTGGATGGTGTTGGAGACATTGAGGAACATGATCCTCACAGTTTGACTCCACGTGCATGTGATGTATTTAGTGGGCATCAGTGACTACGTTTACATGCAGTCAAAATTCGGGTTATTGCTAATATTCCGGTTACTGAAACATTGGGAATATTCTGTTTACATGGTAATTAATCATTTGGGATATCTGGATCAAACCAGTGACGCGTGGAGAACGTGATGACGCAATTCCCGTCATTTCTGCTTCTTCTTCCTGTATCTAAATTCAAAACAAATGCTGCTTCGCGCAACTTTTCTCTCACCTTCTTGTAAATCTTCTATCCCGGTACTTTCTACCGTCTACAAATGCAGAAATGTTCATATCCTTCATTACATTTATGAAGTGATTAGTCTCCTCCTGGTCTTGTGTTTCTCCGTGTTTAGAAGAACTTCCTGGACTCAAAAGACCAGGATTCCTTGTGAACAGAGCATGTGCAGAAAACAAATTCCTTTTCCGTTTGATGGGGATATTCCGTTTGGTGTTTACATGACCCAATATTCGGGTTTTAAAAGCAGTAACCCAGGGCTCATATTGGGTTTTTTAAAAATTGCATGTAAACGCAGTCATTAAATATAAGTGGGAGGGTCCTAAGAACAGGCAATACACTTCCGTGAGATAAGCAGTAGAGATTTGACAGTTTTAAAATCATGCTAAAAGCTAAACTTACACTATTTCCATGTTGTTTCCGTAGATGTTTGACACATCTGTTACTGCCATCGATCCTCCTAATGAGCTCTCTTCAATCAAACTAACTGCAGACTTCCCAAGTGTCCGCAACACACACACAAAACAAACAAAATGTGACAACAACGACACAAAACCCTATTTAAAGACATTTAAAAAGAAAAACCCTTTAATGTAAACGCAAGTGTGTGTGTGTGTGTGTGTGTGAAAGAGAGAGGGAGGGCCTGCTGCGTACAGTCGTGAAGATTCCGAGAGCCGCATACTCGTACACAGACATGAAAGCAGGCAACACAATGCGGTGCGTGTGCATATGTGTGCGAGTGAATATGCATGCATGTGTGTGACACATCTGGGACTGTAATCAGTGGGTTTCTTTCAAGAGCTGCCAAAGCAAACAGGCCAATAAGGAATCCACTTTACAGACCATCGATCTCTGCTGGCCTCGGCCAACACAAACACACACAATCGCACACACAAGTCGTACAATCACACACTGTGAGATGAGCAGTCACATCCACACAAAACAGAAAGACTAAATTCATTCATAGTCATACAAAGTACAATGCCCTCCCTGACTTAAACTCTTTTAAATGTACCCAAACTGACAGAAGATGGACAGACTTGTGTGAAACTAAAATGGCTGCAAGACGCCCTTGAAATGACGTCTCTCCTCCCGCACTTACAGAGCCATACACACATTTCCTACAGGGGAACATCATCTAATGGTAAAACACCATCATAGAGGATGGTATCATTACGGAAGAGTATTAGGGCCAGGCAGGAGAAAAATAAAAATAATATTTTAGAGGAAGATTTTTTTTTCATTGTGCACTTCGAGAAAAAAATTCGAAATGCTGAGAAAAAAGTTGAAATGTTGAGATTAATGTTGAAGTACAATTTCGAGAAAATAGTCGAAATGTCGAGAAAAAAGTCGAAATGTTGAGAAAAAAGTCGAAATGTTGAGAATAAAGTTGAAGTACAATTTTGAGAAAAAAGTCGAAATGTTGAGAAAAAAGTTGAAATTTTGAGAATAAAGTTGAAGTACAATTTTGAGAAAAAAGTCGAAATGTTGAGAAAAAAGTCGAAATGTCGAGAATAAAGTTGAAGTACAATTTCGAGAAAAAAGTCGAAATGTTGAGAAAAAAGGCTAAATTTCGACTTTATTCACGAAATTTTGACTTTATTCTTGAAATTGTATTTCAACATTAATCTCGACATTTCCACTTTTTTCTCGAAGTGCATAATACATTTTTTTTTTCTTTTCTACTCCATGGCCCTGATACTCTTCCGTATATCATTTCTCCCACAACAAACTAAAAAACTGATACTAGTCCACCTCTCCCAGTGTCCACACACACACTCACACAAACATGCCTGTGAAATGATCTCTACTTTGGTTTAAGGTAACTTTCACCTCCAACATCTGTCCTGATGTGTTAAATGTGACTGTGTTTTGTCTGCAAACGGACACTGACCATAGCCGTTTCCCAACCATGGGCAACGACTTCAGCTGAACTACATTTCTGCAAAACAACGTGATGAGAAAAGTGTGGAGGTGAAACTCAAAGAGCAGAGAGCAACAAGCATCACTAATCTTGAGCGATGGAAAGGTTATTTCTACTGTCAGCTTAATATTTGTAAAACCTTCTGTACTTCTGCAAGGCAATTTTTAGAACATCAAATATGATAAAAAATGAAGGCTTGACTGTTATCCACATTTCACCGGTGGCCAGCAAAAATCCCAGAGTTTCTCTGGCAGGCCTCTTCTTGTACCAACTAATCTCCTGTTTCTTTTGATCTCCCACTTTCAGCCAACCAGACGGTGAAAGCACACTGAGATAAAAATAAATAAATAAATAAACAATGGAAATACTGTTGTGTGGAGTCTGAATGATTCAGAGCATCCCACACTGGAGATCCATCAGCCTTTAAAACACTTCCAGATGAACCTCAGACAATAGGAGGACAGAAAACAAGGCTAATACGTCATCCATTTACTCTGAGCTGCAGGGGTGAACAACAATAAATCCTGCAGGGCCAGGGCGCAAACAGACACACACAAGAAAGCGTGTTTGTTCATGTGCATGTGTAGCGATCTGGAAAAGGAAACTAGATGGATTGAGCTGATATGAAACTCCATATACTTGAAAGCCAAGACATAATACAAGCCACCAACAGGTTGTTTTCACAGCGCACATGCACATTTACCAAAGTCACACTTGCACACACTCACAGCCAAGTACAGGAGACAACCTCCATTGAGAAACCCAACGAGCTGTGCCTCTCCTGAGAGCGCAGCACACACACGCACACACACACACACACACAAACACAAATGCACCAAGACGCACACCAAAGCGATCGCTGCTAACATCTAAGAGGGAGCCAGTGACTGTGACGGAGCCGTGAAGTTTAGCTGGCAAACATCAGAAACTGGCTTCCCATTTGAGGTGTTTACAAGCCTTCGTAGATGCTAAATAGAGCGTGTGTGCGTAATACATGTGCATACGCCGTTTTAATCTCAGGCTCAGTTTATATTATGACCAGACGTGTGTGTGTGTGGACACCTGTGTACATGTGATTGTACAAAGACAATGGTTCTTCATTATCTGTACTTGAGAAGCTTCTCTTGTGTTTGAGAAGTTAAAATAAATCCAGAATGTAAGTGTGTTTGGTCACCCTTCCACTTGACGATATGTTTTAACCTTTCGGGAACTAAGGACAGTGATTGCGGCAGTTTTTCCAGGAAAGATCTGCGTCCTGGTGGCTCATGTGGAGCGAGGATTTGGTGCGGTCCTTTGCCCGGCCGACAGAGAGGCCGGCTGCAAAGGCCACTCAACCTTCATTGACTCCCATGTTAAAAAGTCCAACTTTAGAGCAGAAACAAACATGTTTACAGCCCTTAGTACTGACCCGGCTAAACACAGCAATCATTTTTAATGTTGCCACATTGAGTCAAAGATGAAACATCCTGCTGGAAATGTCTGCAGGCAGCTCTGCAACTTTGGAGGGATGTGCTGAAGGAGCTGGTAGCCACAAACTCTGAGCTGGTAGCCACTAACTCTGAGCTGGTAGCCACTAACTCTGAGCTGGTAGCCACTAACTCTGAGCTGGTAGCCACTAACTCTGACAAACAGGAGGCCAAAGATCATGGCTGCACCTCGTAAAAAGAAGAAGAGGCTTTAAAGCCGCTGTTCAGAAATCAGTGGTTGGTTTTACAATCTATGGCGCATTCTTGGTGAATACAAGATAAGTTGTTTGCTATGATGTATAATATGTATAATAACAGTTATGCAACTATTCAATACAAATAAACGCAGTTATAATAAGTTGGAGAAACACTTTTCAAATAAGGTTACGTCTGTTAGGTCGTCTGTAATTGGACAAGGTGTCGTCACAGAGCGCTGTGCCAAAGCAGCACTATGTAACTTTCAGCTTTTGTTGAGTTTGGCGGCTCCTTTGGACAAAAGCGGTAGTGCTTTACCAGAAAGAACTACATTTACCATGAGCACCAGCGCGTACTGCCGGAAAACTCCTGTCCCCGTCGCATTTGTTTTGATACTGAATGAACGCTTAGCTTGTTACTCTCCCGCTTTCTTTTTTTCGTCTCCTCCGATAAAACTTTTATTTTCTTGGGTTTTTCCGCTGCTTGGGCCACGATACCAGCTTCTGCTGAGCTCTGCGCTCCACGCCCTGCCCAGCTTTGGTCTCCACTACGAATTGAGAAGGAGGGGGAAGTGACGTATGCCGTAAAGCAGTCAAAGCCGTAAAAATGTATGGAGCCAAATCAAGGCCAAAAGTTTTGCTAATTTGAAAATAAAATTTGAACCTGAAAATTCTTTTTTGCAGTTTCAATTTTTTTTTTCAGTTTCAAATTTTTTTTTCAGTTTCAAATTTTTTTTTCGGTTTCGGACTTTTGGCCCCAATATATATATATATATATATATATATATATATATATATATATATATATATATATATATATATATATATATGGCTTACAGTTTTCTTAAGCTTACAGCTTAAGAAAACTCAAATATCCTATATCAAAAAATTAGAATATTCTGGGAATCTTAATCTTAAACTGTAAGCCAAAATCAGCAATATTAAAATAATAAAAGGCTTGCAATATTTCAGTTGATTTGTAATGAATCCAGAATGTATGACATTTTTGTTTTTTTTAATTGCATAACAGAAAATAAAGAACTTTATCACAATATTCTAATTTTCTGAGACAGTCCTGTAGTTGGAACCTTATTACTGCAGTGCCCAGATCAGCACCAGAAGTCCCGTAAAATCCCGTAAAATCCCGTAAGATCACGTTAAAGGCTGATTTATGGTTCTGCGTTACACCAACGCAGAACTTAGGGCATAAGGTACGCGGCGGCGCGCACCGTACGGTGTAGGTTTTGCGTCGATTTAACGCTGAACCATAAATCAGCCTTAAGTCAGACAAGTGTAGACGCATGAAGTGCGTGAAGACGCATGAAAGGCAAGTTTGATTTTCTTTTGTTCTCCCGTTCTACATGTAGCTGAAAAGCTTAAAGTAACTAAAGTCACTTATTTTTTTTGCCTTAGAGTAACTATAACGGAATTACCCAAATTACAACTGTAACGCGTTACATTACTGCGTTACTGGCGAATGTAATCTCGTTACAGTAACGCGTTACTTTGTAACACGTTACAAAGTAACTTTGTAATGTAGTGTTACTTTGTAACGCGTTACACCCAACACTGAACATGACTGATATACTTGGTGCTAGTAATTTCAATACATTTAAAATAACTTGAAATCATTCGTCCAGATTTTTGTTGAGGCGACAGGGGCAAGTGGGGCTTGAAAATCCCCACTTGTTCAAAGTGGGAAATGATGAAAAAAGTTTGAGAACCACTGCCTCAGCCACAGGCAGAGAAAACATCCCTGTCCTGTCTGCAGTACATCCTTCAGTCTCCTGGGTTAGGAAAATGAATGAAACATGATGCAGAAGTAACCGGTGCAGAAACGGGCCGAGGTTAACGACAAACGGCACAAAACAAGGCGTATCACATTGTGATGGGGACACAGGAAGGGAATTTAATTGTAATGGTCTGAAACCATCCAGCGATGCCTCACCCGTGCACACCACAGGCATACAGAAGGCAACAGGGAACATTCCCAAACCTCAATCTTATTAGGAGCAGCTTTTTCACTGATATTAGGATGTTTCCAATACCATTAAAAGCTTTATTTTTTTCAAACTCACAAGTTTTCTGAGTGAATTCTGGGAGTACTGAGGAGGAAAGAATCCCTCCTGATGGATATGAGAGCCAAACCAGCAAATAAAAGAAAAGGCCGGGACCGGCTCCAGGACAGATCTAATAAGTAAATAAACTACGGGAGGGCAATCCTTGGCAGCTTCTTCACCTCCGTAGCGGAACAAGATCTGCTGCTGAAAACTCAGACTGGGTGCCAGAATATGAAACTGAATCTACTTAACTTGCATCCGTTTTAAAAGTGTCTGTTGTGGTCTGGTGTGGCAAACACAGACTGCGCTTCCATGCATCAATGACCCTTTTAAAACCTGAATATTAGCACTAACCCGAATTTGCACGGCCATGTAAACACCAATAACCCCTTTGAATAACCCCAATTTGCTCATATTGGGGTTTTTAAAAACCTGAATATGAGCCCTGGGTTACTCCTTTTCTAACCTGAATATTTGGTCATGTAAACACCAAACAGAATATCCCCATCAAACGGAACAGGAATCTGTTTTCTGCACATGTTCTGTTCACAAGGAATCCTGGTCTTTTGAGTCCAGGAAGTTCTTCTAAACACGGAGAAACCAAGACCAGGAGGAGACTAATCACTTCATAAATGTAATGAAGGATATGAACATTTCTGCATTTGTAGACGGTAGAAAGTACCGGGATAGAAGATTTACAAGAAGGTGAGAGAAAAGTTGTGCAAAGCAGCATTTGTTTTGAATTTGGATACAGGAAGAAGAAGCAGAAATGACGGGAATTGCGTCATCACGTTCTCCGTGCGTCGCTGGTTTGATCCAGATATCCTGAATGATTAATTACCATGTAACGGAATATTCCCAATGTTTCAGTAACCGGAATATTAGCAATGACCTGAATTTTGACTGCATGTAAACGTAGTCACAGGTAAGACGCTGCTGCTGTCAAGTAGGAACAAAATAGCACACGCTTCACTGTTTTTCCCCTGATAGGTGCTGCTGGGTCGCCGTGCCAACAAGATCTGCAAATGCAGACAGATTTGACTCAGTCTGGGAGTTCAGTGCAGTCATTCGTGGTGTTCCTTAACGTGTTTGATGGGGTTTTTACAGTTAGTGGGGAGACAGTGTTCAGTGTACGACACTGTTGTTTCATCTGAAGGAATCGTATCTAATATTCCTATGGAGTTCCGCAGGATGGATCTTAAGCATGCAGCATATTTATGATTTTAATGTGCATAAGATGACATTTGTAAAGTTAAGAATAATGTATGACATCACATCCTGACAGAGTAGAAAGACAAGATGAAAAAGACAAGAAGGGTGAAGTAACCATGTGCAGATGGATCCTGCCTCTGTGTGTGTGTGTGTGTGTGTGTGTGTGTGTGTGTGTGTGTGTGTGTGTGTGTGTGTGTGTGTGTGTGTGTGTGTGTGTGTGTGTGTGTGCAGGCAGCTGCAGGAAGGATCCTGCTGAGAAAGAGCAGGACGTCTTGTCATCCACTGTGGTCACAACATCAAGAAACACTCATGCATACATACACACACACTACACGCACATATACACACTCACATCAAAGCACGTGTGGTCAGTTCCGTTGCAGCGCTGTGGCGGTGTGTGGAAACAAATATAACAACAGCATCTCACACACACGCACACGCACGCACACACACACACACACACACACACGCACACACTCCTCTCTCTGACTCACTCTTACAGATACACACCAGCAATACAATCAGTCACATCGGCGAATCCAAACAGACACACACGTACACTTTACACACACACTCACACAGCCCACATAATGGGCCATTTCAGCACTGAGACCACAGCTAATACAGTAAATGACAGGGCAGGACTGGGAGACAGCCAATCTAAATGTGACACTGATTTTGTGTAGCGTGTGTTTGAGTGCATGTTTACCGTCCTGACACTGCGACTGCAGGCTGGGGCCCAGATGCCGGTGCGGCCGCTGCTGGGGCCGCTTGGCTCGCCAATCCCCGACCTAGTGCGGTTCTCGCATACACGTCGACTCTAAACGCACTGATACATGCACACAAGCGTTGTCCTTAAATAACACAACTGTGGTGTTGGAAACTCTGACCAAAGTGTCAGTGGAAGCATCAAAGCAGCGTAATGAGAGAACAGAGAAAAACCAGTCAACAAGGCAGCTCACGCCGGGTCCAGAAACCCAGGAATACACTCCGCCAACTTCCCCGGCCAGTCACGGGCTGAACATGCAACGTGTGTCTGTATTTGTTTAAGTGCAAGGGGATGAAGTGACGACATTAGACAGTTTGTAATTAGTGATCTTCACTACTGGTCAGGTTTTGGGGAATTCAAACGCTTCTTACCAAGATGTTTTCTTTTAAAAGACTGAAAGTTAATTTGTGTTTCTCTGGACTCTCCTCTAATTTTCCCGGTGAGGCTGAAGGCTGCAGACCCCGAGTCTGCGTTTGTGTGAGGCTGCCGTCTCTTCAAAGGGCGGTTTTCCTCTCTACTGTCACCAAGTGCTGCTGAAGGGAGAGTGCTGCTTTCGCCCTGAAGTACAGCACAGAAAGTTTCCTGAACGGACTTAAGGCTGAATTAAAGCTGCAAGCAGCGATGACCGGGCCCTCGCACTCATGGCCAGCGTCCCCCATAAGCAAATCAGAAATGACACCACCCACGACTTTCTATGTCAAACCATTCAAAAGTTATGGCAGGAAATAGGAACAATGACATATCGACCAATCAGAAGAAGGGGCGGGGCTAATTTGCACCAATTATGGTCAAGGACTCAAAACCATGTCCGATGACACCACCCACGAGTCTTTATATCAAACCATTCAAAAGTTATGGTAGAGAAAAGTTTTCTAGGGGGCGCTGTTGAGCCGTTAGGCCACGCCCATTAATGCAAACCATGAAATATCAAATGTATCACATTTTGATGTATAACACACCTGGGTGCACGTTACGGTTCGGGACGTATTAACTGCCGAAGGAATGGCAATAATTGCGCAAAAATTGCACCAAAATTACGCGATTACGCGAAAAATGTTCAAAATGGCCAACTTCCTGTTGGGTTTCAGCCATGGCGCCAAGAGACTTTTCTTTAAGTTGCGACATGATACAGGTGTGTAGCGATTTTCGTGCATGTACGTCAAACCGTATTGTGGGGCTTGAGGCACAAAGTTTTCTAGGGGGCGCTGGTGAGCCGTTAGGCCACGCCCATTAATGCAAACCATTAAATATCAAATTTTTCGCCAGGCCTGGCTTGGTGCAAAATTTGGTGACTTTTGGGGCACGTTTAGGGGGAAAAAAGGCCCTCATTTCGTCAGAAGAAAGAATAAAGAATAATAAAAAAAAAAAAAAAAAATCCTACAGATACAATAATTATGGTTCTGCATTAAACGTACGTTATCGTACATTATCAACATGGACCAAGTGGAGGAGCGACTCATTGAAGAAGTCCGTAAATACGATTCACGATTCCTCGTCACCTCGCTACAAGGATTGCCAGATTCTTTTTGGAGGGTTGTTTTGGTTTTTTGCACAATAGTTGTCCTTATCTCTTTTGTTAATTTTTTGTTAATGCACCTTTCTAATTTTAACTTTTGACTACTTTTCTTGCACTGGACCATTGCTCATATTGTTTATACTTGAAAGTTTGTTTGTTTAATGTTTTTGCAATAAAGTGCACTCTGAATCAGATTCTGACTCTGAGCATTTCATGTTTTAGTATTTTCATCAATTATTAGGTATATAATATAGTCCAGTGTGTACTGTATACACAAAACCATTGGGCTATAATTTATTAAAGTGTAAAAATGTAACCCGTTAAAACAAGTGAACACTAATAAACATACATTATATATGTTTAAATATTCACCTGTTTTAATGCCAGTAACACTTTATACTTGTACTTTAATGTACCAGTCTTGCACTGTTTTAGTTAATATAATATCAATAATATTATATAATATAATATCAATTAATAATCAATAATAATAATAATAATAATAATATGGATCTTTCACACTTTTTATTTTAAAAGTCCCAAACAAACAACAGCGGCTTTGATTTGCTTTATCAATGATAAGACACAAAATGATGAGGATAAGCAACTAGAAAGTGAAGGCATGACTGTAATACCACACAATTTTCACTAAAGCTAAACAAGCTTGTTTTTTATCTTGAGAGTGATCAGAAACTAAAAGTAAAAAGCTGCTGAATAACGATGTGAAACCCTCTAAGATAGTGGACTGATAGTAGAGTATCAGAGTGAACATCATCATTTGAAATCTACTTATCTTGGAAGGACTTGTTACCCACTCGGAGTTTACAGTTAAGATAACACATAAATAGATTACACAACAACTAAACACGGACTTAATGGAAAAGTGATTAATTCATTGTACAATGTCAGCAAAAGCAGCACAGGAAACGTTATTGCAGTAATTGAGGAGCTGCATTACTCCCAGAGAGCTGAAGATGTACTTGCATCGTGTTTGGGCTGAAACTGGGATTGTCAGCATTTAATATCAATTTTGTCTATATTTGTGGGAATTCCCTTCAAAAGCATAAACTTAACATGTCTTCTTGTCAATTCTCAAATTGGTTTAATTCACCGTACGAATTGTTACAGATTACTTTTGTAATACTGTATTTGACCCGGTCTTTGTACGTTTTGACCGTATAGAAACGTAATTCTCCTCAGTTGTGTGAAATATACGGAAGCTTGTTAGGGCCTGGCAGGAGAAAAATAAAAATAATATTTTAGAGGAGGAAGATTTTTTTTTTCATTATGCACTTTGAGAAAAGAGTCGAAATATTGAGAAAAAAGTCGAAATGTCGAGATTAATGTTGAAGTACAATTTCAAGAATAAAGTCAAAATTTTGTGAAAAAAATTGAAATGTTGAGAAAAAAGGCGAAATTTCGACTTTATTCTTGAAATTGTATTTCAACATAAATCTCGATATTTCGACTTTTTTCTCAAAGTGCACAATAAAAAAAAATCTTCCGCTCTCAAATATTTTTTCTCCTGCATGGCCCTGATACTCTTCCGTAGAAATAAGGAAACAGGCATTGTGGCATAGAATTGTCAAATTGGTTTGATTCACCGTACGAATTGTTACAGATCACTTTTGTAATACTGTATTTGACCTGGTCTTTGTACGTTTTGACCGTATAGAAACGTAATTATTGCCATTGTAAGAATGAGATGAACCTGCTGTACTCTACTGCCCTTACCTTTTAACAACTTGTGCTTTTTATTATTATTTTAGCTCTTTTCTTATCATTTTATTTGTTATTTATGTTTTAATTGTGTCTTGCCGCTTTTAATGTTGATGTAAAGCACTTTGAATGACCTTGTGTTGACTTGTGCTATACAAATAAACTTGCCTTGCCTCGCTCGTGTCTCCACTCATTAATAGGAATAAAGATATAACCTATCTCCAGCATGTGTGCCATCTTTGTCCATGTGAGAGTGTGTCTGCAGCCTCAGTACCCATAAATCAAATCTCCTGCCGTGCATGTGCCTCCACCCCTGCTGTGCAAATTTGTCCAATTAGCCACGGCCCCCGGGGAGTGTGAGTATGCACACACACATGCACGTAAACACACACGCATGCACACACAGGCCCCGAGAATCCAGTGTGAAATGGGGCTCTGACACAGTGTAAGGATTAAGCAACAATAAAATGCATTTCACGGCTGCAGTGCTTTATGGGACTGGCCTCCGTAGAGCTCTGGCCAAAACACAGCCAGCGCTCCGCCCCTTTAATCTGCGCCCTCGCTATTCAAACATGCACACACAACAAATCCACACCCTGGGGAAAACTGAGGCAAATGTTTTCCAAAATGAAGTTGTACACTTCCATCTCTGGCAGGAGATTATTAGTCGCCTGTCATGAACGGATTAGAAGCTGATGGCATGTGTTCTCCTGCTCTGTGTCTTTATCCTGAGAATTAAAAAGAAATATTTCACCAGAATTCACAATAATGAAATGATACTGTAGCTCCGAGTGCATTTATGACACAACATGAGCACTTAAAGATTCAAGACAAACTGGATCGCACTATGGGACTTAAAAACTTTCATGCAAGTGAGTAAGCTACAGTATACGGTAAAATCACATCTCAAACTACAATTATTGCATGGATTCAAGTATAAATAGGAACTGCTGTATTTAAAAAAAAAAAAAAATCTTCCTTTGACCTGGTGACAAAGTCACACGTCCAAAAGTTGCTTATTTGGCTTTGCAGTTTCAGAGCTGCTAATCAAATTCATTTTCTCAAAACAAGATAGACAAAAGACTGTATGAAAAGAGTAACGACATTAACTGCTAAATCAGAGGGATTACTGGATTAAAATGCGGTGCTTCAGATCAGAAAAGGACAGGAAATGCAGAAATGTTTGGGAATTAGTCACATTAAAGGAGGTGTGTTGTGAAAAAACTGTTTTTCTGTGTTTGACGTGACAACCCGCTCAAAACCTGCTCCTGTCCAGATCTGTGACGTCACAGATCCAGCTCTCCCTGGAGACCAGTAAAAATGTCTTATTTAGGTTGATCTTACTGAAACAACTTGTTTGTGATTTCACAGTGAACACGTATACGGCACCAGCATCAGTTCACAAGCTGCTACCATATAAAGCTACTAAGCCAATATCTAATTCCACTATTAGATTAAAAATAGCTTGGTATCAAATCTAAATAAGAAAAGTCAAACAATCCAAATATGTTATTTTAGTGCTAAAATGCACAAATAATTTAAGGTTATACAAGACTTTTCATATAAAAACACGTAATTCTCGTCGGTTGTGTGAAAACCTTGCAAAGTTATGGATAAGTCCTGAATGCAGGAATTGTGACGTAGAATTGTCAAATTAGTTTGGTTCACCGCACGATTCAGCACAGATTAGATTGTAATCCTGTATTTGACCCGGTCTTTGTACGTTTTGACCGTATAGAAACGTAATTCTTGTCAGTTGTGTGAAATATACAGAGTGTTAGGGCAAGGCAGGAGAAAAATAAAAATAATATTTTAGAGGAGGAAGATTTTTTTTTATTGTGCACTTCGAGAAAAAAGTCGAAATGTCGAGAAAAAAGTCGAAATGTCGAGATTAATGTTGAAGTACAATTTCAAGAATAAAGTCAAAATTGACTAATTGACTAATTAATTGAAAGTAGAATTGTCAAATTGGTTTAATTCACCGTACGATTTGTTACAGATTACTTTTGTAATACTGCATTTGACCCGGTCTTTGTACTGTACGTTTTGACCGTATAGAAACGTAATTCTTGCGATTTTAAGAATGACTAACCTGAAAACGTACGATTGAAAACTCTTGATGATCTTGTGACCTGACGTAAAGCTGAGCAGACTGACGACCAGTAACGTTTCTGATTCTGATTCTGCTGTGACCTGCAACTGACTGCTGCAGTGGGGACTGATGATAATGGAAATCATTACCGTGCAGTAGTACGGTTTCATTTAAAAAAAGACCCACTAAATGTTCTATTGGCAATCATTTCATTATGTCACGGAAACGTCATCACAATAATCCAGATACCAAAAAGACAAGAGCTCGTTTGGCATTTTGCTTCATAAATGACTTAAACAATTAAATCGTTCAAACTTTTTGTTCATTGTGTAATTGATTCATTGAATTATTGCTAAAAAATCGTGATCTTTATTAGTTTCAACAGTTATACTCCACAAATAGAAGATGCTGGCACAGAGAAAAGCTGGAGGAAATCCTACGCTGAGATTTCCGAACGTGAAAAAGTGAAACTGTGAGCGTCCTGACCGTTGCTTCTTCAGGTGATACCCGGAATCTTTATACATGTGTGCATGTGTGTGTGTGTGTGTGTGTGTGTGTGTGTGTGTGTGTGTGTGTGTACATGTGGATGCAGACAGTCGTCCTGTTGACAAGAGTTAAGGCTCTTACATGGAGGATAATCCCGGAGAGCCGCGGGGTCTTAACGCACCCCTTCAGCGCAGAGGGTGTCACTGGGGAGGGCACTAACGTGAAAGGGAGCCCTAAAAGGGCTTTTTAACCCTGGTGCTGTCTTCAGGTCAAGGAAGGAGGAAGAGAAGAAGGGAGGGAGGGAGGGAGGGAAGGGAGGGAAGGAAGGAAGGAAGGAAGGAAGGAAGGAAGGAAGGAAGGAAGGAAGGAAGGAAGGAAGGAAGGAAGGAAGGAAGGAAGGAAGGAAGGAAGGAAGGGAGAAGGAAGGGAGAAAACAAGGAAAGATGGAAGGAAAGAGGAAGGGAAGAAGGAAATAGAGAGCAGGAGGAAAGAAGGAAGGAAGGAAGGAAGTAAGGAAGTAAGGAAGGAAGGAAGGGAAAAAAGAAGGAAGAAAGAAAGGAAGGAAGAAAGGAAAGAGTAAGGGAAGAAGGAAGGAGATAGCAGGAGGAAAGATGGAAGGGAGGGAAAAAAGAAGGAAGGAAGGAAGGAAGGAAGGAAGGAAGGAAGGAAGGAAGGAAGGAAGGAAGGAAGGAAGGAAGGAAGGAAGGGAGAAAACAAGGAAAGAAGGAAGGAAGGGAGAAAAGAGGAAGGGAGAAGGAAGGAGAGAGCAGGAAGAAAGAAGGAAGGAAGGAAGGAAGGAAGGAAGGAAGGAAGGAAGGAAGGAAGGAAGGAAGGAAGGAAGGAAAGAAGAAAAGAGGAAGGGAGAAGGAAGGAGAGAGCAGGAGGAAGGAAGGAACAGGAGAATGAGGTCATTTTGACCCAAAGACAGTACAAGGGTTAGGAGTCCGTCCTCACCGTCCACCCAAGTTTGGAGAATTAACAATATGTAACAAAAAAAAGTGTTGAAAAGTTCAGATATGAATAATTATCGTAATATAAAGAGAGGGCAAACACGAGCTCAGGGGAACAGCAGTGTGTGACACAACAGCATTAAGAACAAACACAAAGGGCCGATGTTTATCTGTTTTAGGAGTAAAACTGTGGAACTCATTACACAACAACCTTAAAGTAGCAAACTCAATAAAAGCATACAAGATATTATTCAAAGCAAAGGTAATGGACACATGTATAGGAGCACAATAAGCAAACAAAGAAGAATGTACACATGCATGAGATGAAATGACAACCTAAATTGGTTTTGTCGGTTTCCTTAGCATCTTTTCACTTTCTGTTTTCTGAGCTATCATTTTTATTATTATCATTATTATTACAGTTATTTAAGCTATTATTATTATTGTTATTGTTATTATTATTATTATTATTATTATTATTATTATTATTATTATTATTATTATTATTATTATTATTATTATTATTTTGTGTAGACTCATGATACTTGATTTGTTATTTTTGTATACTCTATTCTGTTAAAAGGTGGGCAAGATCAGCTTTATGCTTCAAGCCCAGACCTTTTCGGTCAAATAATCACAACTAACTAACTAACTAACTAACTAACTAACTAACTAACTAACTAACTAACTAACTAACTAACTAACTAACGGTACTGATGTGTACAGTTTTGTGTCAGGTTGCAGTGCCAGTTGAACCTGAGGGGTCACCATTTCAAACATGCAGATGTAAAACAGTGTTCCTGTCTTCACGTCTGTGGAAGAAAGAAACGTGAGCTTGTTGTTTTATTTGTAAATGAAGACAGAAACAAACCCGGGTGTTTGTGTATGTGTGTGATTTGACAGATCTGGTGGGGGCGTTATTAGGTGCAGTAAATCGGCCTAAAGCGGTGCTAATGTCTTGCTGGGGTGTGGGAGAGATTAATAAGGACCTACTCCAAAAGGCTTTAGCTGCCTCCATAAGATTCTTAACCCACCTAATCTCCACTGGCGCCACCCTGAATCTGAAATGTCCCAGAATGTCCACGCAAAAAAAAAAAACATCACATTCATATCATTTCCCCCCAACCTGAGCGATCAAAAGCAGTGTGTGTGTGTGTGTGTGTGTCGGGGGAAAACTGTTCACACACATCAGCATCTTCACAAACACGCAAACAACTAAAAAACCTCCGAACTAAGCAGCGTTTACCTGGCAGTCGGAGACTGAAGAAGCTTCTTCAAACATGGATTTATCAAAGCTGTTTGCTTTATTTGTTTAGATTTTTATTTAAGCTTTTTCACGTTTCAAAAGCTACTTTTTTTTTCTTTTTTTTGCAGCAGCAGCAGCAGCAAAATTTGATTCTATATAGGAATTAGGTTCATCAGCAAAAACATACTGAATGCAATTTGTGGAAATAGATCAAAATTGGATTAGCAGGAATGGAATGTTCTCAGAATCAAATGCTGCAGATATAATGCTAATATTAGCTATTAATCATTTTTGATTGTATCATTGTCTATTTGCTGCTGAGCTGTGTCCACTGAATAAAGTAATGCTATCAGTGTAAGCACCGGCGAGTGACTGCCGGCATCTCATGACTGTTTAATAGGGAACTGGTGAGGGGGTTAAAACCTTTCCAAATCATTAACATATGGCCGACTTGCTTTGAAAATCAATGTATTTTAAATTTATAAGGAAATGATTCTCCTCTTTTTAAATCCTTTTATCACTTTGCCCCTTGTCGTAACAAGATTCTTCTAAGTATCATCTAATCCCATCTTATGTTAAGCACCTGTCAGCGGGAGAGTGCAATTTAGTTGTGTCCAGTTTGTTGTGATGGAGAACGCATCTGGGACGGAGACACAAATCTGGGTCATTACTGATGTCCCGTCCTGGCCGTGCTCGCCGTGCTAATCTGTGTGGACGTCCTGCTCTTACTTGTTTTGCACAAACACAGGGGCTTGTAAACAAAGCAGAGGAAATCAACGTATAGCCTCTTGTAATCAGCTAACACATTCATGTGTAGGATTCCTACAGAAGAATTTTATTGAATTTTGTTTATTAAAATGTATTTATTTTATTTTAGAAATTAAAATAAATTCTATTCAAAAGAAATTAGTGTTTGTTTGTCTTATTTAGGATCCCCATTAGCATTAGCAGCATTAGCTATTCTTCCTGGGGTCCGACACACACATTAACACTTAATACATAACAGCAGAGGTGGTAGTAACGAGTTACATTTACTCTGTTACATTTACTTGAGTAAGTTTTGGGAAATGTTGTACTTTTAGGAGTACTTTTGAATCACTGTACTTTTTACTTTTACTTGAGTAGATTTGTGAAGAAGAAACTGTTCCTCTTACTCCGCTACATTAGGCTACGTTGAGCTGTTACTTTTCTTTTATCCCTTTATCCACGTACGCATCAATCTCATGACATCACTGGATGATTCTTTGGGAAAAATGTTCACTCAAATTACTTTTCTTGCATATACTGTATATTTCCATCTATCTATCTATAGATATATAAATATTATATATAAATATATATAATAATTATATATATATAAAAAATGTATATATAAAATAAAATATTATATAAAGTATTATACCTTAACATTTTTACCTTTAATTGCTTACCTGATTAATTTTATGATATATTTATGTATCTTTCTTTTAAAAGCATCATTGTATTTATTTATTTTTTATTCATATAGGTATTTATTTTTGGGTTATTTTGCTCCGACTATACAGGACTGTCTCAGAAAATTAGAATATTGTGATAAAGTTCTTTATTTTCTGTAATGCAAAAATGTCATTGTGACAAAGTGGGTGAGAGCACACCATTTGTCACCATGTCAGTCTACTATCTTAGCCATCCAAATTCAACCGTGCTTGTTTGTTTTGGTTATAGGTCTATCATTCTTTCATGCCATGCAGGCACATAGTAACCCGGGTTTGTTTGTGTTCTCAATTATTGCACTTAAAATAATACAGAAAAGTAGTGTTAAGTTTAAAGTAGTTTATTTGTTCAGTTTTTTCATTTATTATGAGGTTGATTATGTTACTTACCATACCCACCAGGTTCCAGTGTCAAAAGGAGGGAAAAGTGCAAACACTTCCTCTATTTATACACTGGTGACATCATTAGTGATGTCACTGGGTTGAACCATGTATGGGGGAGGTACATTTTGGGATTTGTTTCTTATTGATTTTGATTATTTTGGCATGGTTGAAAAGGTATCTGTTACCATGGCCGAAGCTGTTGTGTGTTTGGTGGTGATTGTGGTTGGAGGCGAACTGTTGATGGCTCAGTTGATTCCAGGGAGGCGAGTGGAGTCACCTTTGGAGTGGTACAGCCTGATGGAAGGGCCTACTTAACCAGCTGCTGTCTGCTGCCGGGGAGGAGAGACCAATGTGCAGCCATGGGCACATGTTGCTTTACTTTTAGTATTTTTTGGGAAAAATAAATAACTCTTGAACATTTTAACATTGCTTCTGAGTCTGCCTCCTTCCATCCATCTACTCTGGTCACACTTCCCCACATTTGGTGGCAGTTGGTGGGTCCCAGGCCAGTAGGAGGCAGTGAAGATGTCAATAAGAAACCAGAAGAAAAATAAAATGGAGTGTCTACCAGAATTGTCACAAGATGTCTGTGACCAGCAAGGGGCAGCAGGTGGTCAACCTCAGGAACAAAGTACGGCAGAACTGTCTAATCTTTTGCGATGCTTAATGCAACAGCAGGCTGACCGGGATGCCAGGACGGATCAGGAGCGTAAGCATGAGGAGGAGAGGTGGAGGCGAATACAACATCAGTTTGCCCAACTCCAACAGGAGGTGCAGCAGGACCGGCAGGAGCGTCTGCAGCCGAGGGACGGTTCGGCTACCACATCCGCCCCTTCCATAGGGCCAGCACCTGAAACAGTTGCCGAGCCATCACAGCCTGCTATCGGAGGTCAACATCCCAGTCTGGTGAGGTTACCTGGCTGGAAAAGCCCCAAAATGCAGCCCTATAATGAAGGTGAGGACATTGAGCACTATTTAATCACTTTTGAAAGAATTGCTCTTGCCTGTCAGTGGCCTCAGGATGAATGGGCTCTTCACCTAGCTCCACTGCTAACTGGTAAAGCTCGCGCTGCATATGTGGCCATGGACATTGATGACACAATGGACTATGAAAAAGTAAAATGTGCTGTCTTGCAGAAGTTCGAAATCAGTACAGAGACCTATCGAGTGAGGTTCCGTTCCAGTGCACCAGAGGGGGAAGAGACCCCTAAAGAATTGCAGGTACGTCTCAAGGACTTGTATGAGAAGTGGATGGCCCCCAAAGCAAAAACAAAAGAGCAAATTGGAGACACCATCATCATGGAGCAGTTTCTCAAAGTCCTTAACCCTGAGCTCTGCACCTGGATCAAAGAACGGAACCCAAAGACCTCAAAAGAAGCCGCAGAATTGGCTGAAGCTTTCCTGGCTGCCCGCCGTCCATCACAAGAGTACCTCCCAGCCAAGCCCCGCCCACCCATACCATCTGGTAAACCGGACGGAGGCAATGACTATAGAGTTAGGAACACAAGACAGTTCCTTCCCTCAAATTCAGTTAGACTTGAGCCTAGAAATAAGGCCCTCTTAATGTGTTTTTCATGTGGTCAGAAAGGTCATTTTATGAAAGAGTGTCCTAAAGTACATGTTAGTAATAACTACATGTGTTTTGCTCCCCAGTCATCTGTCAGTAAGGTAGAGAGAGAAGGTCAATTTGAAGAACTTACAATAGGTGTGTTAATTGAAGACAGACCCTGTATAGCTCTTCTAGACTCGGGAAGTAATCGTACCCTAGTCCGACAGGATAGTCTCCCTAGGAATGTCATTTTTTGTGGGGGAACAGTGGATGTCCTCTGTATTCATGGGGACAAGGTAGGATACCCCATAGCTGAGGTATCTATCCAGGTCGAAGGTCAACTCTATCCTCTTTCAGTAGGAGTATTTGAACATCTACCCTATCAGGTCGTGTTAGGCTCTGATATCCCTATTCTTGCCGATCTGATAGCTAAACAATCTCGTGAGACTAGGGCCAGTTGCACCAGTGAAAGTTTGCTAGCTGTTACAAGGTCCAAAAGCAGGCAGGAACAAGCTAGTCTAACAGCGGGATGGGAGGAGTTACCTTTTGCAAATGAGGAAGTGCCTAGTGGTTACACCAGACAGCTTAAGGAAAGGAAAAGCAGGAGACAGAGGAGACGGGATAGAGTAAGGGGAACCAAAGTAGCCCAGTATGTGGATGATCCAGTAGAGTCTGACACTTTTTCCATCCCGGGTGATATTGCTAAGCTACAGAGAGAGGACCCCACACTTACAATCTTGTTTTCAAAATGTGTGCCGGAGTCTACCCAAGTGGTAGATAAGGAAGTCTTTGTAGTTAAGAGAAACAAGCTGTATCGCCGTAGCCAGATTGGTGATCAGCTAGTCATTCCCCAGAGTTTGAGGCCAACAATCCTTAATCTGAGCCACTCTATCCCATGGGCAGGACACTTAGGACAGGCAAAAACATTTTCCAGAATGGTTCCCCGTTTCTACTGGCCCCAGCAGTATGCTGACACAGTTAAATATTGCCAATCTTGCCCACAGTGTCAGCTAACAGCTCCAGGCAGGAAAGGAGATAGGGCCCCTCTCATTAACATGCCCATCATTGATACGCCCTTCTCCCGTATTGCCATGGACATTGTAGGCCCGCTAGAAAGAAGTAGTGCAGGCCACAAGTACATACTGGTAGTCAGTGATTATGCCACAAGATACCCTGAAGCCTTTCCCTTGAAGAAGATCAAGGCTCGCCAGATCGTAAACTGTCTCATTCAGCTGTTTTCCAGAGTTGGAATTCCAAAGGAGATCATCACTGACCAGGGTACCAACTTTACATCAAATCTGCTTAAAGAGGTGTACAGCATGCTGGGAATTCAAGGAGTGAGGACCAGTCCCTATCACCCACAGACAGACGGCCTCGTTGAGCGCTTTAACAAGACTCTCAAGTCCATGTTAAGGAAGTTTGTGAATGACTCCGGGTCAGATTGGGACCAATGGCTTCCATTCTTGCTGTTTGCATATAGAGAAGTCCCACAGACATCAACCGGATTCTCACCTTTTCAGCTGCTGTACGGACATCCAGTGAGGGGTCCAATGGACGTTTTGAAGGAGGCCTGGGAGGGCCCCACACCACAACAGCAGTGCAGTGAGCTCTCATATGTCCTGAAAATGAGAGACAAACTGGAGCAGTTTCAAGAGCTTGCTAATGGTAATTTGGCTCAAGCACAGCAGCGACAGAAGCACACTTATGATAAGGCCTCCAAGAGGAGAATTTTCCAGGAGGGCCAGAAAGTTCTCCTACTGCTGCCAACGTCTGATAGCGGTCTCCTTGCCAAGTGGCAGGGACCATACACGATCAGGAAAAAGATGGGCCCAGTGACATATGACCTTTCCTTGCCAGACCGCCGAATGAAACATCAAGTCTTCCATGTAAACCTCCTGAAAAGGTGGGTAGACCAACCAGAGAACTCTACAAACTTGTGGGCATGCACAGTGGATGATGAGGAAGAGATTCAGGAGCAGTACTTTCCATCCTCATCTGAGACTCCAGTGTTTCCAGATCTGAGTCATCTCACACCAGATCAACGCCAGGAGCTGCAAGTCCACATGTCAAAGGAGCTCTTCAGTCTGAAACCAGGTTGTACACACCTCACTGAACATCGGATCCGTCTGCATTCACCTGAACAGCAGCCCATTAGGGACACCACTTGCCGCATTCCAGCCAGACTTGTCCCTGAACTGAAGCAAGAAGTGGAAGAGATGCTAGCTACAGGAATCATCGAGCCTTCTCACAGTGAGTGGTGTAGCCCTGTGGTATTGGTTCCGAAAAAGGAGGACGCTAAAATCAGATTCTGTGTTAATTTTTCAAAACTGAATGCTGTGTCAGCCTTCGACCCCTACCCAATGCCAAGGGTGGATGAACTGATTGAGCGCTTGGGACATGCCAACTTCCTGACGACCCTTGACCTCTGCAAAGGGTACTGGCAAGTGCCCTTAACAGATTCTTCAAAGGACTTAACAACTTTCAGAGTCCCAAGTGGCCTGTTCAGATTCAGGATGATGCCGTTTGGTTTGCACGGAGCACCAGCAACATTTCAGAGGTTGGTGGATGAAGTTTTGAGAGGAGCAGACGACTATGCAGCAGCCTATATTGATGACATTGTGATTTTCAGTCGAACCTGGGAGGAGCACATTCAACACCTTGCTGATGTTTTTCAACGCATTCAGAGAGCTGGTTTGGTCATTAATGCCAAGAAGTGTCACATTGCCAAACCTGAGGTCCAGTACCTTGGCTATGTGATTGGAGGGGGAGGTATCCGTCCTCAGGTGGGAAAGGTAGAGGCGATTGGAGCTTCCCCACTACCCAACACCAAGAGGAGGCTACGGTCATTCTTGGGGTTAGTAGGCTGGTATCGCAGACTTATCCCCAACTTTTCATCCAGATCTGCAATACTGACTGATATGACTCGCAAATCTAGCCCAGTGAAGGTTAAGTGGACGCAAGAAACTGAGAATGCTTTTCACGATTTGAGAAACTGTCTGTGTAAAGAGCCTGTTCTGCAATGTCCAGATTTTACTCTCCCCTTCACTGTTCAGACAGATGCCTCTGGAGTTGGTCTAGGAGCCGTATTACTACAAGGAGAGGATGGAAACCAGTTACCCGTGCAGTACATCAGCCGAAAACTTTTTGCAAGGGAAACGAGGTATTCAACAGTAGAAAAGGAAGCGCTAGCCATTAAATGGGCTTTAGATACGTTGAAATATTACCTCATTGGCAAAGAGTTCGTTCTTGAGACTGACCATCGTGCATTGCAGTGGATTCATAACATGAAAGACACTAATGCTAGAATCACCAGATGGTACCTGTCTCTCCAGCCTTATCGTTTTCAGGTCCGGTATCGACCAGGACATAAGAACGTCATCGCTGACTACCTGTCCCGTGACTCCGATGAGTAACGGTCTTAAGGGGAGGGGTGTGTGACAAAGTGGGTGAGAGCACACCATTTGTCACCATGTCAGTCTACTATCTTAGCCATCCAAATTCAACCGTGCTTGTTTGTTTTGGTTATAGGTCTATCATTCTTTCATGCCATGCAGGCACATAGTAACCCGGGTTTGTTTGTGTTCTCAATTATTGCACTTAAAATAATACAGAAAAGTAGTGTTAAGTTTAAAGTAGTTTATTTGTTCAGTTTTTTCATTTATTATGAGGTTGATTATGTTACTTACCATACCCACCAGGTTCCAGTGTCAAAAGGAGGGAAAAGTGCAAACACTTCCTCTATTTATACACTGGTGACATCATTAGTGATGTCACTGGGTTGAACCATGTATGGGGGAGGTACATTTTGGGATTTGTTTCTTATTGATTTTGATTATTTTGGCATGGTTGAAAAGGTATCTGTTACCATGGCCGAAGCTGTTGTGTGTTTGGTGGTGATTGTGGTTGGAGGCGAACTGTTGATGGCTCAGTTGATTCCAGGGAGGCGAGTGGAGTCACCTTTGGAGTGGTACAGCCTGATGGAAGGGCCTACTTAACCAGCTGCTGTCTGCTGCCGGGGAGGAGAGACCAATGTGCAGCCATGGGCACATGTTGCTTTACTTTTAGTATTTTTTGGGAAAAATAAATAACTCTTGAACATTTTAACATTGCTTCTGAGTCTGCCTCCTTCCATCCATCTACTCTGGTCACACTTCCCCACAGTCATACATTCTGGATTCATTACAAATCAACTGAAATATTGCAAGCCTTTTATTATTTTAATATTGCTGATCATGGCTTACAGCTTAAGAAAACTCAAATATCCTATCTCAAAAAATTACAATATTCTGGGAATCTTAATCTTAAACTGTGAGCCATAATCAGCAATATTAAAATAATAAAAGGCTTGCAATATTTCAGTTGATTTGTAATGACATTTTTGTTTTTTTAATTGCATAACAGAAAATAAAGAACTTGATCACACTATTCTAATTTTCTGAGACAGTCCTCTATTTACCTTACCCTTTATATATATATATATATATATATATATATATATATATATATATATATATATATATATATATATATATATATATATATATATACCCAAATGTACTAATTTCTGCATCTTCCTTTTACATTTCTGTTGAACGGGTGAAATATTGGACCGTTGGGGGGGGGGTCTATCATTCAAAGAGCTTTGCTCACTGTCTCATATGGTTCAGTCACCAGATTCTAATCAAAGAGCATGAAATTATTATTGACTAATGTGTCCATTTAAAGTAAATATGTCTTTAAATAGTTAGAATAATCAAATACGGTACACATCTGGATTTTACATGGTAATTCTGACTCTCACGTGTATCTCATCAGTGGACGATGGACATTAGTTGCATGAGACCTTCCCATCCCGAGGTCTCCCACCTGCAGGACAGATCGATCAACAGCAGACTCAGACAGCAGACATACTGCATTGTGAACGGTTTGTCAAGCCAATGAAAAACATTGGGAGTAAACACAAGCAGGACTACTCTGCCTGCACGCGTGTATCATCACACACTTACTCACACAATGAGACACACACCTCTGACATGTGGATGTATCAGTGGGCTGCAGGCCTTGGGCATCGGGAGGGCTAATATTTCAGTAATGTGATGGAGTTTGATCCAGGGTGTCCAGTGTCCCATAGAGCTGCTGTTTTATTAGCACAAAGAGCACTAAGGGGCTCTCCGGTTCTCACACTAACACACACTCGTCTGTACAGTCCAATAACCACAGCAGATTCTACATGCTATGCACAGAAAGAGTGGATCCCACTGTGAAATGAGAGAAAAAAACACCCCATCTTTCACTGGGACGGCTCAACACCATCAAAAAAAACCCCAAAAAACAATACAAAAGACACAATCTGCCAGTCTCCTGATTCTGACTTAATAAATTGCTCCTTTCTATATCTTAAACCATGGGAAATAAAAAAAAAAAAATTGAAAAATAAGCTCTTGAGGTAACAATAACTCCAAGTTCAGAAGGCTATAAATCACAACTCATAATTTACCTCCACCGCTAATGTGAAGTCCCAACGCATGCAGGAAGTGCAGCGTGATAGGAGGAAAACGGTTTGGCACACAGTTTATATGAACAGCTTAAGCTTGCATCTTCTGACAGATAAACCTGTTATTTTCTCAAGAATAAAACATTGAAAAAGATGTTACTTTCTCAAATTCAATCACACTGTCTCAGGCCCGGGAACAAAACTCTACTGATAATGAAGTTATGTAAATGATGTGCTTTCAGAGCAAATGGTATTATGAAGAAAGGGCTTGGGTTATTGGCAGCGCCGGCGTAGACGGCAGGTTATCTTCCAATGCAGCTGCAGTTCTGTGATTTTTACAAAATCATGTAAAACCACGTTGCTATGGGTTACCATTTAGTGACTGAAACACTGACGAGTCCAATCGTGGGCCAAGGGTTGGGTCAGAACTTTCTACACTCATAACCAACGACCTGATCAACTACTTTCTTTTCTTTTCTTGAAAACACCTTCCCTTTCCATCCTGTTTCAACAAAGACGGTAGAAAGTACATGCATACAGTCTATACACTTTTTACATATATATTGTCAAATATATATGAAAAAAAAAAACATTTTGTGCAGATTTAATTTTGTGTACTGGTTTGTGATGCAGGCACTTAAAAAATGAGCTAATACATCTGAGTTGGAGAAGTACGGAAGAGTATTAGGGCCAGGCAGGAGAAAAATAAAAATTATATTTTAAAGGAGGAAGATTTTTTTTCATTGTGCACTTCGAGAAAAAAGTCAAAATGTCGAGATTAATGTTGAAGTAGAATTTCGAGGAAAAAGTCGAAATGTTGAGGAAAAAGTCGAAATGTCGAGAAAAAAGTCGAAATTTTAAGAAAAAAGTCAAAATGTCGAGATTAATGTTGAAGTATAATTTCGAGAAAAAAGTCGAAATGTTGAGAAAAAAGGCTAAATTTCGACTTTATTCACAAAATTTCGACTTTTTTCTCGAAATTGTATTTCAACATTAATCTTGACATTTCCACTTTTTTCTCGACATTTCGTCTTTTTTCTCGAAGTGCACAATAAAAAAAAATCTTCCACTCAAATTTTTTTTCTCTTGCCTGGCCCTAATACTCTTCCGTTGGAGAAGTCTTTGGACTTTTGTAGCCTAATAATTGTGAGCACTTCTTTTTGAAACCTGATTAAAGTTAAACTTGTCTTCCTCGGTTAATTATTCGGGTCGAGTGGATTAATGACATTTTGAGTGTTCAACAACAAGATTAACCTTGAAGAATATATTTTGGGAAAGGACTGTTTACACGGCATAAAGTGTGAAGATAAATGCAGAAATGTCACTGATTTAACAGGTTGGTATTAAGAGCATAATTTAATCAATCGGTCAGTCTTTGATGCCAACTTATCATAGCCATTATTTTTTTAAAACCAGGAACGAACAGATTTTATTTACTGGGTAATTCACTTAAGCTTTGGACTGTGTTTATGTTATTTGCTATAAACATAATATAAAACACTTAAAACCAAAAGTCAGATCATGTAACCACCTTGCTGTGATATCAAGCAAATACTGGTGTTTCAATACAGGACTGTCTCAGAAAATTAGAATATTGTGATAAAGTTCTTTATTTTCTGTAATGAAATTAAAAAAACAAAAATGTCATACATTCTGGATTCATTACAAATCAACTGAAATATTGCAAGCCTTTTATTATTTTAATATTGCTGATTATGGCTTACAGTTTAAGATTAAGATTCCCAGAATATTCTAATTTTTTTAGATAGGATATTTGAGTTTTTCTTAAGCTGTAAGCCATGATCAGCAATATTAAAATAATAAAAGGCTTGTAATATTTCAGTTGATTTGTGATGAATCCAGAATGTATGACATTTTTGCATTACAGAAAATAAAGGACTTTATCACAATATTCTAATTTTCTGAGACAGTCCCGTACAGCTATTTGATGGAAACCCGTGCTGGCACAATAAAGACAATATGTGCCTTTTTTCCTTGCTTTCTCAGTGGAAAACATAAGCTTGTTTGCCATTTCAGGTCACCAAAACGGCAAACTGTGCTGACTATTAATACAGTTGTACTGTCATGTGGTGTTTTAAATGGTAATTTCAGAAGCTCTTGCATCTTCACAAGGATGACCCCCCAGGAGACACTGTATACGCATCATTCCAAATATTCCTGGGCTAATTGCATCTGATTGTCAAAATGCATTGATTACATGGAAAGTGCCATATGGACTAAAAGGACTGATACAGTATCTACTCATACTTCTGCAGCAGTCCAGTTAAGGCTCCAGGCCATTCCCCTGGCTCCATCTGGGAAACAGTCAATGTGAAATTTGAACAACTTTGTGTCATTATGCTGTTTCTCCTTTCTTTTCCAATATTGATACGAGCACACTATACTCTTTTATAGCAAACACTATCAAGGGAGCATCAGTCGCCGCGGTACTGGGGGGGCTGGATAATGCATAGATTGTGACTGCAGAGTGGATCATGTTAACACATCTTATTGATGTGGCTTTTAACAGATATCATGTTCATGCGCAGCATGATGTGTGGAAATGGTCCATATGAACTGGTGATGTAGCTCAGAGTTTCATCTTGTGATCACATAATAGACTAATGACATTATGAAATCATCATATTATGTGAATCATTCTCATAAGACTTGCATTTGCTTTTCACTGACACCCATAGAAAAGGGATTGTCTAACTGAAAGTTGGCCAGTAAAAAAACAAATCACTTTTCATTTTACCCACATTTAACAAAATTCCATACTTTTCCAGACCCAAATTTCCAGATTTTTCAGTTGAGTTTTGATACTTAAGTACAAAATTGACTGTTGATGTTGAGCTTTTTAATCCAGTAGTGAGCTGCTACATCACATTTGACCGTATACACCATTATGTTGACGAGTATTTACTAGAAGATTACAACTTTGGAAATTCTCATTTGAATGTTTAACAAGAAATATTTTAGGGAAAATAGTCAGGAAACACAAATGCTTTTCCATCCATCCATTTTCTCCAGCTCATTACAGGTGAGGGCAGGGGCCCAACCCAGACAGGTCTCCAGTCTATAGAGGGTCTGCATTGACGTCACATCTCCACTGAACCCCCCCTTACTCACACTGAGTGGTAAAACATCAGCAAAAACAGCTGCAACTAGTGGAGAAGACGGGATAACAGCTGATTATCGGCTTAAATTAGCGTCAGTTGGACTTGACAGTGACCCGTAGAGTTACCCCAAGAACCAGTGGTTCATTGACATTTATATTTGGTACAGTTACCAAGAACCAGTGGTCCATGGACATTAATATTTGGTACAGTTACCAAGAACCAGTGGTCCATGGACATTAATATTTGGTACAGTTACCAAGAACCAGTGGTCCATGGACATTAATATTTGGCCATGAATCCAGTTACTGATATTTAAATGTACTTCATTTCTACACCGGGGAAATACACGAAGCAAAGCTTGAAGGCTTACAAAAGTCTTGACGCTTGGTCCGACTTCAAGGCAGGATTTGTTGTAGAAATTAAAGTGATGAGGACACCAAACTTTATGATTTGACCGTTTAACGTTAGTTACCCAAAAATCCAACATTACCTGATACAAAATGGGAACAAATCTACGTTTTGGTGCCTGGAATCCAGTTGTTTCTGTGAATTGCAGCGATCCATTTGTCTCTCTTAAGCTTATTTTTCAGCAGTCTGTAAAACGATAACTCAGATTTCTTGCTAAATCTATGAGTACAGTCGATCGCACAACAGCTCTTTCCCATTTTAGATGTTTTCCAGTTGCTCAAACTGAAAGTTTACGCTGACACTCAGTCTTTCTGACACTCAGTCTTTCTGACACTCAGTCTTTCTGACTCTCAGTCTTTCTGACCCTCAGTCTTTCTGATACTCAGTGGACGTAACCCGCTGAGAAGTCGCATCTGTGACGTCATGTGCATTCCCTCTATAGTCAGGAAACACAAATCCTTTTCCATCCATCCATCTTGTCATGCTCATCACAGGTGACGGAAGAGGTCCACCCGGGACGGGTCTCCGTTCCGTCGCAGGGCCACATATCGGACCAACAGCCATACACACTCGCACTCACACCTACGGGCATTTTGGAACTTTCAATCAACACACTTGATTTTGGACTGTGGGAGGAGGCCGGAGTAACTGGAGTAACCGGAGGGAACACATGCAGGCACGGTACATGCAAACTCCACACCTGCCGGCAGTAGAACCCGCAACCTTCTTGCTGTGAGGCAACAGTGCTAACTACTAAGCGACCGCGCTGACCCCTTTCTATACACCCTTCTATCTTTTCCATACTTTTTCATACATGGAAGATACCAAAGACAAATTCGATAGTTTTCCAGGCTTCCTAAGACTGTGTAGGACCCCTGCTGACGACATAATGAGCCTTTTTTAGACCAGTCCATCCAGTCTATAAACTGTGTAAATTATATCAACTGCCACAGTTTCTAACATTGTGATCTTGTTTGACATAGAATTATTTATTGAATGAGAAGTCATCATCATAAGACACAAGTTAACTTTTAATAGTACCAGATTTATTACACCTGGCACGTTCAAGAAAAGTGGTACATCCTTGTCACCAACAATAGCTACCAAAACAAGATTTAGACTAACTTTAAGGGTCCCTTAATAAAATGAGCTATCTCTGTTATCAGCTTCTTGTGTTAATCTCCATCATTTAACAAATTTATGAAGTTGATATGTCATATATGAACAACGTATGTGGAAGGCATGTTTTTACTGCATCTGCCAGTGGACAGAAGTTGGGGATCCCCTTTTAATGTCCTTTTCTATTCAATTTGTGGCATACATTAGACCCATGTTTTCTGAAGAATCTTAATTTATGTCCTATAACTTCCCTGGGCGTTTGAAGTGTAGTATATTGCCGTTTTTAGGTTAGACCCCGTTATTATCAGTGGCTGTCTGAGTGCATGTTTAACACGCGCTGCCGCTTCTGTTGTTGTGGTAGTTGACTGCAAATAAATTCTTTCAGAAGCTCTTCAGTTTATTAATGAGTCGTGTTATTTTAGGGGTCCATTGCATATCACAGTTCTGTGAGATGCACATTTATATCGTCCACAGCTCTGAGGATGAGGAGCTTGCCGACATCCTCGACTTGTTATCAACAAATCGCAAACAGAAACATGGATTCTTCTTTATGGTATGGAGAGGTAGTTCGCTAAGTCAGTGTACCGAGTCGGTCGCTGAAAATATAGACACAGTGGGTGAAATAACTAAGGAGGAGGTGGAAACCTGCTACAAGTCTGGACCCCTACTAATGGAAACCAGCCTTAAAAGCCACATTTGCGTGGTCAACAAGAAACACATTCCCTTTACCACTGACACTACTGACCAGTAAAGTGAGCAACTCATTGTGTTATAATGCAATGTTCTGTTGGGAAGATCGGCAAATTGGTTTTTAGATTGACGTTACCTTCAAACTTATTGCCTATTTTCACATTCTTGTAGACATCTCTTTAATGCCATGACTGGTTAGAGCTCTTTTGACGGCAGATGGAGCAGTCAATATTATGAAAGTGATCGTAATGTTCCACATGACCAGTGTGTGTCTGACACTTTGGTTTTAATCATGTTTCACTTTTGGCTCTGTAAGTGTTTTGAGGATAACCTTAATGCCGTCCCACCATAATCTCTTGGATGCTGAGAAACCCCAATGATGAAATGAGCCATGATTTGGCAGCAATATGTCCTGACAACGGACACAGCACCGTCCCCAGGCCCCGTGCTCCTGACGGATTAATTCAGTGTCTATGGGGTCACACAGAGATGGGTCAGCATTAAGTCAAGGGGGTGCTGTAAGCACTGTAGGGTTTTTATCTCACCTTTGGGGTGGACTGTGGTAGAAACCGGGCCTACTGTATTTCGGCCAGAGGCTACAAGATGAATGAAGGGTGTATTATTTGTGTATGTGTGGGAGAGTGCGTTGCAGTGCCTGATGACAGTGCCAGGAACATGTGTTATGAATTTATCAGAGCGGGCGCCCGGGCCGTCATCGGGTGGATTGAGCTCCAGTTCCAAATGCCGTGGACTACTAGGACGATCGGCATGCGTGGCAGCTACCTGACCCTCCCCACACACCTCCCTCCACCATGACACATACACATACACACATCAATAAGCTTTCCCACTGCTCGACACTTTAGACTGATTGGGCCGGCAACTGCAACAGCTGGCTGAGGATTAGGGCATGGCCAGATTCAACATGTATGTATTCTGCGTGCGTGGTGGTGCGTGCATGGATGTTTATGTGTGTGTTGCAGTGAAGGGACTGGCTAGTCCCTCTGGCACCTGTCGCCTAAACCCAATCCCTGCCCTCCTAAGCTGGCTGGATGAGCAGAGCCTAGTGCTCCTGTGGGACCCTGTACTCCTACACTAAAGCAGTGTCAGACTAAGCTGATGAGTTCAGCTGAGAAGCAGGGGAATGCTGGGGGCAAATGGGGGACAACTAGGAGCGGGAATGAAGACATGGAGGTCCATTTGTGTGAAGACATTCCAAACATGTAGAGAACAAAACATTGCACTGGGAACGAATTGAAGAAAAAAAAAAACCCTGAATGATACATGAGCGAGCTCAACACCACTGCAGGGAGAACCCTCTGGGGAGGACATTATGGGGGCAAAATAGCTTATGTGGATCAACCTGCTATTAATGGGACTTATCACACATGAGGGTGAAAAGGGTCTGACAAATTAAGTCTACATCTGTGAAACTGCACGAATGCCTTTTTGTGTACTGGAATATTGGAAAGGCAACACGCACATAAACCAATTTGGGGAATTATTCTGCTGAAAGAAAGAAGCGCTCAGCTCTCAACACCCTGCCTAAAACTAGTCTGATGACTCTATTTCCAGACAGACACGCACACTCTCCATACATCTTTCTCTGTCATTTACAGACTTAGCTGCTGCGAGCCTGCTAAAGAAACAGCAACTGCTTCCGTCACTGGCCAAGTATGAGCTGTTTATTACAGCAACACTCAATATTCCAGTAGGGAAAATGTTAATAGTATGCCATTTATAAAATGTATGGGTGAAAAAAAGAGCGTAAAATGGGATTTTTAGGCCCTATTGTATCTGTAGAAATTTTTATTCTTCTTTCTTCTGACGAAAGGAGGGCCTTTTTTTCCCCCTAAACGTGCCCCAAAAGTCATCAAATTATGCACGCAAGCCAGGCCTGGCGAAAAATTTGATATTTATTGTTTTTTTATTAATGGGCGTGGCAAAATGGCTCAACAGCGCCCCCCCGGAAAACTTTGTGCCTCAAGCCCCACAATACGGTTTGACGTACATGCACCAAAATCGGTACACACCTGTAACTTAAAGAAAAGTCTATTGGCGCCATGGCTTAAACCGAACAGGAAGTCGGCCATTTTTAATTAATCGTGTAATTTTGGCTCAATTTATACCAATTTTATGGCGCCATTCCTTCGGCAGTTAATACGGGCCGAACCGTAACATGCACCCAGGTGTGTTATACATCAAAATGTGCGTCTCCATCCTGCGACAACGCACATTACTTTTTCCAGTCAAAAGCGTTACCGCGTTGATGCTAGACGCCAAAAAGCGCGCCCACCCGTCATCTGATTGGTCCAGACAGAAAAACTTTGTGCCTCAAGCCCCACAATACGGTTTGACGTACATGAACGAAAATCGGCACACATCTGCATCATGTCGCAACTTAAAGAAAAGTCTTTTGGCGCCATGGCCGAAACCGAACAGGAAGTCGGCCATTTTGAACATTTTGAATTAATCGCGTAATTTTGGCGCAATTTATGCCTTTCCTTCAGCAGTTAATACGGCCCGAACCGTAATGTGCACCCAGGTGTGTTATACATCAAAATGTGCGTCTCCATCCTGCGACTACTCGATTACTTTTCTCTCTCAAAAGCGTTACCGTGGCGACGCTAGACGCCAAAAAGTGCGCCCCCTCTTCATCTGATTGGTCCATATTTGATAGTTCCCCAAAAGTCACCAAATTTTGCACACAAGCCAGGCCTGGTGATAAATTTGATATTTCATGGTTTGCATTAATGGGCGTGGCCTAACGGCTCAACAGCGCCCCCTAGAAAACTTTTTTCTGCTATAACTTTTGAATGGTTTGACATAGAAAGTCGTGGGTGGTGTCATTTCTGATATGCTTATGGGGGGCGGTGGCAATGAGTGCGAGGGCCCGTTCATCGCTGCTTTCAGCTTTCATTTTTTTCGTGACTTTGTTATCAAGTACTAGAAAATGACTTGTTTAAAAGATAACTAAAGAGTTGTTTTGAGTGTGCTAATCATGAGTACCCAGCGGTTCAGAAAAAACAGGATGAAGTGAATGCAACTGTCAGATCTTAGGTTTTAGGTGGGAACAAAGCTGTTCACATATGGCATACATTCCAGGTGATGATTGTAGTGAAATGGAAATGGCCCGAGGATCAGATACTGAAAACAACATTTACATTTCTGTGTAACTGGACCATGCTGAACGTTTAAGGAGCCTCTCTGTAACATGAAAGTAAATACTAAGTTGTGGCAGTAACACTGAGATGCAGTGATTGAAATGTCAAAAATTTGATTAATGTTGTTAAACGAAATTGTTGCTGTGCAGAGAAGTGGACTGTGATCACAAAGGGTCAACTTAGACCCACATGAAGGCCCATTCTGAGGTCAGGTGTGTGTGTTATCTGATTGGATCTACCCATGACACTTGGAACTGCCAGGGAAGAAGGCCTCGGATATAACTGGAGAAAGATGTGGGAGTAGGGGATTTCCGATACCGTATGACCTTTTGAGACGCAAATGGGGAGAGCATGGACTGGGTGCAAGATACTTCACAAGGTACCAAAGATTATTTCAGAAACATTTGTGATGGTGAGTGAATACATTACAGTCATCTCTGAAAACAAATCAGGAAGGGGCATGGCTTGTATTTCAGCACTGCTGATTAAGCCTGAATACCTTATGTATGATGGTGTATTAATAGTTAATAATTCCTCCAGAATGGTCACTATTTTTCTTGCAAAAATTGTTATTTTTAATTAAAACAATTGTAACTGATAACAAGAGTAGGTGATGTAACAAAGTGATTGCCTCATGCCTCATTGTCCTCATGTCTATCCCTAACTCTAAGATTTGTGCACTTTGAGAAAAAAGTCGAAGTGTTGAGAAAAAAGTTGGAATGTCGAGATTAATGTTGAAATACAATTTCGAGAATAAAGTCGAAATTTCGAGAAAGAAGTTGGAATACATTTCGACTTTTTTCTGGAAATTGTACTTCAACATTAATCTTGACATTTCGACTTTTTTCTCGACATTTCGACTTTTTTTTCGAAGTGCATAATTATAAAAATTCTATTTAAAATTTAACAAAGATGCATTGGTCAGTGAGCTAGTGTCCTGGTATCTGTTAATGATCCAAAACAACTAACATGCTGCAGTTTAAAGAAGATATATTGTAACTTTAAAAAAAGTTGACACAGTTTCTTGAGTTCTGAACAAACAACTGAACAGTTCAACAGCTCCCTTTTCCACCACATCTTTACGGCTGTTTTGACATCCCGCCTAAAGTTTTGAGCAACCCACTTCTGATGTGGAGTTTGGTGAAGACGACCATTCAATCACAACCACACAAAAGTAGTTTTTTTATTTTGTTTTTTATAATATGGCTTTTTTCAAACTTTTTGTTGCATTCTAGAAAACTTCTAGATTGCAAATTGAAACTTCAACGTTAAGTTTTTAAGAATTAAACAACAGATTTTCTTTTATATCAAGATTTAAATTTTTTGTTTTCCTTTAAAAAATTACAGTTGTGTTTGCTTTTACTTTCAGTGGCTACAATATTGTAAAAGAGAGATGGGACACATACAGGACTGTCTCAGAAAATTAGAATACTGTGATTTTCTGTAATGCAATTACAAAAACAAACAATAATAAAGCAATATTAAAATAATAAAAGGCTTGCAATATTTCAGTTGATTTGTAATGAATCCAGAATGTATGACATTTTTGTTTTTTTAATTGCATTACAGAAAATAAAGAACTTTATCACAATATTCTAATTTTCTGAGACAGTCCTGTATATTTGTAACTTAATAAAAAAAATACAATATTCTTCAAGCCAGAGATGGTTTGGAAATGGGTCAAAACGATTAAGTGTTTAAAACAATGCGTGTAAAAACAAAAAGTGTTGACCCACTACCATGTGACAGAGATGGAGACAATATCAAGCATAAAAAAATCAGGTTATTGCTGACTAAACAAACCACATCTAACAAATAGTATTTTTAGAGAGGTGCACTTTGTACTTTGGTGTCCGGCATATGCGGTCCTGGGAGGTTTAGTCATGTTTGGCCTGCCTGCACCGCCGCTCTGCTATTGGCTAGTCTAATCAACTGTGCATGAATAGGTGTGTGTGTGTGTGTGTGTGTGTGTGTGTGTGTGTGTGTGTGTGTGTGTGTGTGTGTGTGTGTGAAGTGGGGTTTTTCTGTCTCTGGGCAGCTCACTGTGATGGAAAGCAGATCCGTGGTCTGCTTTTTCTCACCCCGCGCTCACAACATCCCCGACCCAGAGACACACACACACGCAGGTAAGCAGGAAAACACAATACAACACGTATATACATGTGGACTGGGCGCCTTTGCATCTATGACGGCGTTAAACTGCACACGGGGACGGGGACGGGTCGCGCTCGCGCCGACACGTCCACGGTGACACCCACACATCCAGCCATGTCAAACTCGCTCCGCGGCAAGATTGTGTTACACCTCCGAGGATGAAAAATCTCTTTTAACACAACGTCTGGTCATGAGATCCAGGGAAAAAGCCATTAAGTGAAAAAGCATAACTCGGGGAGAAGATAAAACATTCCCACGTCTGACACTCATGTAGGAATTTCATAAGATCAGCAGGAGTGCTAGGTGAAGCTGTAAAAGGAAGACGGCTCCGTGCACACTGGTACAATAATATCAGAGCAGGACTATAAACAGCTCCGGTGGAGTTTTCAGACGGAGAAAAGGACCGTGGGGCAACCTTTAGCGTTAGCTGCAGTGCTTCTCAAAGAGGGGAAGAGACTTTAAAGCAGGAAAGCTGTGAATCAAAACGTTGACAAGGGTCAGCAAGCTTAAGTCTCTTAAAGCCAGACTCCCCAGGTGAAAATCACCGTTGTCACTCTCAGAGGACGGATTCCTGTTCCTATGTGCAGCGGAGGAATGTTAATACGACCGCACCAGGACTTCCTGTTACAGGGGATAACTAACGGGTATTCTCATTCTTTATTTTTAAGGAATTTTGCATTACAACTTGAATGAAATGATGGAAAAGAGTAATATATAATGAAACCATCATAAAACAACATAAGGGACTGCAGACTCAAATTAGCCTAAGGGCTAACCCTATTAAAACCCGAATATTGGCAATAACCCGAATTTGCACGGCCATGTAAACACCAATAACCCCCTTGAATAACCAGAATTTTTAAAAACCCCCAAATGACCCCTGGGTTACTCCTTTTCTAACCCGAATATTGGATCATGTAAACGCCTAACGGAATATCCCCATCAAACAGAACAGGAATCTGTTTTCTGCACATGCTCTGTTCACAAGGAATCCTGGTCTTTTGAGTCCAGGAAGTTCTTATAAACACGGAGAAACCAAGACCAGGAGGAGACTAATTACTTCATAAATGTAATGAAGGATATGAACATTTCTGCATTTGTAGACGGTAGAAAGTACCGGGATAGAAGATTTACAAGAAGGTGAGAGAAAAGTTGCGTGAAGCAGCATTTGTTTTGAATTTGGATACAGGAAGAAGAAGAGGAAATGACGGGAATTGTGTCATCACGTTCTCCGTGCGTCACTGGTTTGATCCAGATATCCAGAATGATTAATTACCATGTAAACGGAATATTCCCAATTTTTCAGTAACCGGAATATTAGCAATAACCCCAATTTTGACTGCATGTAAACATAGTCATTTATGTTTTTAATTGCACATGGTCCCTCTCAAGTAAAATTGAAGTAAACACTGCAAACACTGTTGACAGGTGGAAAAGCTTTGGTTGTTTCCGATATAAAAAGTAAATTCTCTCAGATGTAAGTCTCTTTGGATAAAAGTGTCTGCTACACGACAGTAGTAGTAGTAGATACTGAAGGAGCAGCTGAATTTAACGGTGAACTGAGGCTGAAGAGGGCTGGACTCAGTTCAGGGTCAAAACGACTGAGAAACACCTGAACTTTCAACACGTTTGTGAAGAACTGAACGTTGCAGCACGGAGAGAAAAAAAAGAAATAAAGTGCTAACTGACAACTGAGAGCAATGAATGCAACCTCTGCTAGACACGTGCAGTTATTGAGAATGTGACTTTTTACTTGTGATTAGGTAGACAGATCTTTGGACTCGCTGGCTTCACATTTAACATCCACAGACTTAGCAGTTTTATGGAGCCGCAGCATCAACAGCAGCCGCCGAGAATGTGATGAATTTTCCTTATCAGGACTTCAAAGTCAAATTTTTTTCCCAGTGTTTTAGGAAGAAGAGTGTGAGAGAAAAGCAGCCAGGCCTCCTGGCAAAGTGTTGCTGTGATGCCTGCACTTGATACGAACACACTGGTCTGACTCATTTCGCCGGCCCCGAGAGTTCACCACTTGAAGGCAATGATTTACTCGTCCAAATCCTCCCTCTTGTTTGATCCCATGGGGAGATGGAGCAGAAGTGGGGGCAACGCTAGGTTACCAAAGTGTGTTTTTGCCATCCGTCCCCTCCCTTTTCTCCGTCTCTCTCTCGCTCCTCTGCTCAGGTCGGCCATTTTGTAATTTACGGCTGTCATAAGGCCTGCCGTCGGCTACGAACAGTATGGGATTATATGAAACGCTGTCTGCCGGCGTATTTCACGGAGAAGATCAAACAAAAGCAAAAGTGATTTCTTTTTCTGAGTGCAATAACTTTAAAGCGGAGCTTGTTTTCACGACCTTGGAAGGGATGACTTTGCAAGATACGGCTCTGAAGTATTCATTGCACTTCACAGAAGTTAGCAGGGGAAAAAAAGCCGCGGCACAGATTTGGAGCCCATTCACAAACGAGAGCCAAAGTCCTCTCATGTAAAGTACACAAAACATACCGAACTTAATACTTCCCTGACAGGGAAAAAAATCAAGCATGCATTTCCACCTCATCTGTCAAAGAAAGTGTATTAATCCGAGCATGCACGCACACACGCAGCAGACGTGGAGAATAAAGGGTGACTGACAGAGGAAGTGGATAAGTTGCAGAACCAATGCCATGTGACTGAGACGAGCCACGATAGCATCTCTGTGAAGTCCTAATGTATTCATACTGTACGTTTACGCACTAGGTTCATATGGAAACGCTTTGGTCATTCATTGGAATCATTGAGGTAGGAAAGGCAAAAATCAACCATTAAGTGAAATAGTCTATGGCCACGGTTACATGATGTTTTTTAATTCTGAATTAATTATTCCGAATTAAATCATTCAGAATTAAACTATTTTCCTTCCAGTTTACATGGAAATAGTAATTCTGAATTGAGGTTTACATGGAAAACACGTTTGATGGTCTTTCTCCAATTCCTCTCCAGGTCTGGGGGTTGGGAAGGTTCTGATTGGATAGGGGGGGGACCGGAAGTTAAACTACCGGAAGAAAAACTAACTTAGCCGCTACAACTTTGAAAAGTTCACAATTTTGATGTTTCCTGTTTCCATCTGTTCTTTTAATGATTTCTATTTATTAAATAAATGGTCTCTGCTCTTGACCAGCGTTTACTGCTGCTGCATCTTGAAACTTTGTTTGGAAAACCAGCCCAGCACGGAATATAAGATCATGGAGACAGACGGGGGAGAGAACGAGCAGAAAGAAAGACCAGAATTAATTTAAAGAGGAATGAGTGTTTACATGATCTGGAATTATTCTATTCGGATTTAAAATCAGAATAAACCAGCCACTTACTTCGGAATTAAGTTTAATTCGGAATGGCCATTTTCATTCGGAATTAGGTGTTTACGTGGTAATTTTTACTCATTTTAAATCTGATTTACCATATTTTCCGCACTATAAGGCTCACCTAAAAGCCTTCAATTTTTCAAAAGCTGACCATGCGCTTTATAATCCGGTGCGTCTTATATATGGATCAATATTGAGCCGCAACAGGTTTTGAGCGATGAAAAACAATAAAATATATTTATTCTAATATGTCAAGATCACAATAATCTTTCAATTTAGAAATAAAATATTGAAGAACTTCACTTCAATTAAATACTTAGTTTTTTTTTTTTTTGTAATTTATTTTCCCCAAGCCACTCGGAGCCGCAGTATTAGGATGAAAGAGCTGCGGGTTGAGACCCCTGGTCTAATGGATGCAGAACGTAACCCCAGCCTCTACTGTAGCGCCTTAGAATGCGGTGCGCCTTATATATGGAAACAGTTTTAAAATACGTAATTCATTGAAGGTGCGCCTTATAATGCGGAAAATATGGTAATTTTAATTCTGAATTAAATAGGAATTAAACTTCCCATGTAAACGCAGCCAATTTTATCAATATATAAACACTTAGCCACTGGAATGGCTGTGGAGCCTGGACACATCAAACTAACTAAATATGCCAATCCACAGAGAGCAGATTTTAGGAACTGGAACAGAAAAATGAGCGAAAGCATCAGTGCCAAAGATAACAGGCCCTAGAAATGAGTTATGGGCGCGCCAGCGGGACGTGCCGCGGGTCACAGTCCACTGTGTGAAGCAAATGATTGGAGCTGACAGTGTGTTGATGAAGTAGAAATGGATGAGGCAAATCCGACACATTTATCTATAACCCTCGTCCACCAACCGGGTTAACGGTTAACTGCATGAAACGTGGGGTCTCCACCGATGGAGGAGGTTTAATTGTTGGGGCAACTATACATGTCCATGATGACTTCCATAGCCATCCGTAGTATTCACATCCATTTCTCAGGTAGAAGTATAGATACTAGAGTTTAAAAATACTGTAGAAGTTGAAGTATCAACTCAAGTTTTTTACTCAAGTAAAAGTATAAAAGTACTGGTTTCAAAACTACTTAAAGTATAAAAGTAAAAGTAATGTAAGGGGAAAAAGCCATTAAGGACAAAAGCCATTGAAAATGAATGTATCTTAGTATAATGTAAATATATTAAAGAAGCATATATGTGTACTATTGAGCATTAACATGTGTTTCAGAGAGCAGCAGATATGATGACTAGTTGCCTATAAGTATTGTAATGGTGCAAAAAGTCAAACTTCATGTTCATGTTATCATTTATCCTAACCTTTATTGGAATGTACATCCAAGTTTAGTTGCAGGAATCTGAGGGAACGGATGTAAGAACAAAACTGGACAAGAACATCTGAAACAACCACAACCAAATTCACTCTATCCGGATGGAGCAATTTAACTGGATAGTTTTTATTAAAGGCCCAAATGAAATAGAGTAACGAGGCTGTTTTTAAAATGTAAGGAGTAAAAAGTACAGATAATTGTGTGAAAATGTAAGGAGTAAAAGTAAAAAGTCGTCTGAAAAATAATTACTCCAGTGAAGTATAGATAACCAAAATGTATACTTAACCCTTGTACTGTCTTCGGGTCAAAATGACCCAGTTCTTCTCTCCTTCTTTGCTCCTGCTCTCTCCTTCCTTCTTCCCTTTCTCTTTTCCTCCTTTTTTACCCTCCTTTACTCCTTTTTCTTCCTACCTCCCTTCCGTCATTCGTTCCTTTATTACCTTCTTTGCTTTTCCTTCCTTCTTTCCTTCCTTTTCTCCATTCCTTCCTTCCTCCCTCGCTTCTTTCCTTCTTTTCTCCCTCCTTCCTTCTTTCCTCCCTTCCATCTTTTCTCCCTTACTTACTCCCTTTCCTACTTCCTTCCTTTCTCCCTTCCTTCCATCTTTCCTCCTTTCTTCCTTACTTCCTTCTTTCCTCCCTTCCATTGTTTCTCCCTTACTTACTCCCTTTCCTCCTTCCTTCCTTCCTTCCTTCCATCCTTCCTTCCATCCTTCCTTCCTTCCTTCCTTCCTTCCTTCCTTCCTTCCTTCCTTCCTTCCTTCCTTCCTTCCTTCCTTCCTTCCTTCCTTCCTTCCTTCCTTCCTTCCTTCCTTCCTTCCTTCCTTCCTTCCTTCCTTCCTTCCTTCCTTCCTTCCTTCCTTCCTTCCTTCCTCCCTCCCTCCCTCCCTCCCCCCCTCCCTTGACCCAGGGACAGCCCCAGGGTTAAGTAAGGTAACTAAGTATTTGTACTCTGTTACTTGCCACCTCTGCTTGTCAGGATTCCTCAGTGTGGATGGAACTGGATGGATCTAGTCTGGCCAGAAGTGAGCGTGCAGCCACACACAAATAAACAAGGGAAACCTGGCAAAAACACAGAGACTCCTAGCTGCCACTGGTGCTTCCACTCCAACACCGGGCCGTACGGCACCAAACAAGGCCGAGGGTCTGCTGCAGTAGCACTGGCCCAGCAGCACTGGCCCAGCCCTGGTGCTTCCACTCCAACACAGGGCCGTACGGCACCAAACAAGGCCGAGGGTCTGCTGCAGTAGCACTGGCCCGGCCCTGGTGCTTCCACTCCAACACACGGCCGTACGGCACCAAACAAGGCCGAGGGTCTGCTGCAGTAGCACTGGCCCAGCAGCACTGGCCCAGCCCTGGTGTCAGCACTGAGAAAACAGAGGCGGCTTGTTGACGCAGCAGATATATGAGTGTTATTCTTCCTCTGTGTATATGTGCGTGTGTGTATATATTCCTGCTGGGACTCCCCTCAGCTAAACCAAGCCTCCTACACCTTCTCTTCCTCAGAACTCCATCCCGCTCTCTCCCTCTATTTCAGTGCCGAGTGATTGATGAGCCGCCCAGCTCTCCTCCATCCTCCCAGCGTTTCTCACAGAACAGAGGAAGAAGAGGAAGGATGACGACAGACCGGTCCGTGACCATCATTCATTCCTCTTCACCTTGGGAGTGTGAAAAAAACATGGCAGTGAAGAATGGAGTAATAAAGCAATAAAGCCATATGGGCTGGTAGGACATACTTGTGCTGTTGGAATGTGCACGAGTTGGACGCTCTGCCAGCGGCTGACATGTGTGTTAACTTCCAACCACGGGGTTGGAGCACGCTTCACACAACGCTGCCGCTAAAATATAGACATGTATAGCTGCTTTCTGCAGAACAAACACAAATACTGAGTTTCATAACCAGTACTGGAGTTGAGGGGGGATGAGGGGGGATGAGGGGGGATGAGGGGGGATGAGGGGGGACGGCATCCCCCCTGAAATAAAAACGGTCCAAATCATCCCCCCTGTAAAACTGCCATCCCCCCTTTCCATCCCTTATGTCATTTCATCAATGAATGTGGTTTTACTGCTATTTCAACATTTAGAGTCATCACCAGAAAAATAACACCAGAAAAATAACTTATTTGACAATTTTCACCTGTTTCAAGTAAATTCTCACCTGAAATAAGTAGAAAAATCTGCCAGTGGGACAAGATTTATCTTCTTATTACAAGCTTGTTCCACTGGCAGATTTTTCTACTTATTTCAAGTGAAAACCTACTTGAAACAGGTGAAAATTGTTGTTTTTTCCAGTGATGAGTCTTTTTTTAAGTGTAATGAGATTTTTTTTACTAAAATGAGACATTTTAACTAGAAATAAGACAAATATTCTTGTTAAGATTGTGAGTTTTTGCAGTGATCCATGTTACTTATCCTGTGAAGGACAGAGTCATATTGATAAGTTCAGAAAAGTGTTTTTTATTGTTGTGTTTTGATGTATTTGATGTAAGCCCAGTGGATATTTAAAGCTTACAGAAGGCTGCATTTAACTGCTGCTATGTCATTCCTGCAGTATTTCTGCAGCTGTTTTGGTCACTGCTATTATTTGTAATATATTATATTATTTGTAATCAGCACAAATTATCTGTCCCCATATGATCAAATCCACCATCCCCCCTGATTTTTTTTACAACTGGAGTACTGGTCATGCCCAACATACTGAATAGTTATTGTAGTTTAAAACAACCAACAAACAGCTCATCTGCAGCAGCTTCAGGCACATCAACTGTCACTGTTTATTTGATGGACAACCGGACTTTGCGGACCGACACGTAAACTCAGACGGAGCCGGGGTCAGCGGCGGCGAGACGCCTCTTATTAACGGCGGTGGAACAGGTCCGGTGCATAAATCTCCATGGGAGCGGGAGGGTTTCCACTGGTGGAGGAAACATCTCCACTGGTCACGTGCTGAATTCCACAGATGCTTGGCTGATAACTGAATCAGAACTTACTTCATGTCCATTCATCCATATCTAAGTACACCAGCAGTTTATAGTCATTAATGAGGACGGGGGAAACATGGCAGCCGTTTGGAGATGTTACTTCTTAAGTAGTTATCTGTTTGGTAATGATTGTGAAAAGAGGAAAAAGCCTCTCCGCATTCAAACTACGTCACACAGTGACCACGTTTCCATGCAGTCAAAATGGGGGTTAAGGTCAATATTCCGGTTACTGAAACATTGGGAATAATGTGTTTCCATGCGTGAACAAACAGGGTTATCCCTGTTTACATGGTAATTAATCATTCAGGATATCTGGATCAAAGCAGCGACGCACGGAGAACATCATGACACAATTCCCGTCATTTCCGCTTCTTCTTCCTGTATCCAAATTCAAAACAAATGCTGCTTCACGCAACTTTTCTCTCACCTTCTTGTAAATCTTCTATCCCGGTACTTTCTACCGTCTACAAATGCAGAAATGTTCAATTCAATTCAATTCAATTTTATTTATATAGCGTCTAATACAACAGAGTTGTCTCTAGACGCTTTACAGAGACCCATACCCAGAACATGACCCCCGAGCAGTTATTACATAAACAATGGCAGGTAAAAACTCCCCTAGTGGGAGAAAAACCTTAAGCCAAACAGTGGCAAGGAAAAACTCCCCTTTAGGAGGGAAGAAACCTTGAGCAGGACCAGGCTCATCAGGGGGGACCCTCCTGCCGAGGGCCAGACTGGTGGGTCAGGGACGGCAACAGCACAGCAGGCAGGTGGAAGCAGCAACGGGATGACCGGGGGTGGGGACCGCAGGCCAGCACACAGCTCCCGAAGCTCCGGCCCAATCAGCAAGTCCCAGGTTGGGGTGCAGGGTCAGGAAAAGACTTGTGCTCCGTAATGCAAGCTACAAGCCACCCACGGCCACCTGCAGGACAAAAGAGAGAAAAGGGAGGAGAAGGGGGGGCCAGCAACGGGATGACCAGGGGTGGGGACCGCAGGCCAGCACGCAGCTCCCGAAGCTCCGGCCCAATCATCAAGTCCCAGGTTGGGGTGCAGGGTCGGGGAAAGGTTGAGAAGGGGCAGGGCCAGGGAGAGGAGTCTTGAGGGACGAACATTCTCCCCCGCCCAAAAGGGGCCGTTACCCTGCCCCCCTCACTCCCACACTGCAGGTTCCGGTGTCCGGCAAAGGATGCTGCAACATGGACAAAAGAGAGAAAAGGGAGGAGAAGGGGGGGCCAGCACAAGAAACCACAGGAGCGACTCTGACACACTAAAGTTTACACTACCTAGAGATTTACCAACACCAGCTAGAGGTTTACTAAACACTAACTATAGGCTTTACTAAACAGAAATGTTTTAAGTTTAGTTTTAAAGGTGGAGGTGGTGTCAGCCTCCTTAACCCAGATTGGAAGTTGGTTCCATAGTAATGGCGCCTGATAGCAGAACGCCCGCCCTCCAAATCTACATTTAGATACTCTAGGAACTACGAGTAAACCTGCACTCTGAGAACGGAGAGCTCTGACAGGAACATAAGGCACTATCAGGTCTTGCAAATAATGCGGAGCTAAGCCGTTTTGGGCTTTATACGCAAGTAATAAAATTTTAAATTGGATTCTGAATTTTACGGGTAACCAATGGAGCGACGCTAACACTGGAGAGACGTGGTCTCTCCTGCTAATTCCTGTCAGTACTCGTGCTGCTGCATTTTGGATCAGCTGGAGCCTATTCAGCAAATTACTTGGACATCCTGCTAACAACACATTACAGTAATCTAGTCTAGAAGATACAAACGCATGAACTAGTTTTTCTGCATCACTCTGTGAGAGGATTTTCCTAATCTTTGCAATATTACGGAGATGGAAAAAGGCTATTTGACAAACCTGATTGACATATGGTTTAAACGACAAATCCTGATCGAAAATAACACCAAGATTTCTCACAGTTGCACTGGAAGCCATCGCAACACCATCTAATCCCTTCCTAAAATGCTCTGGACCAAGAATGATAACCTCTGTTTTATCTGAATTTAGAAGCAGGAAATTTCTGGACATCCAGTCCTTGATGTCCCTAAGACATGCCTGAAGTTTAACTAACGGTTCTGTTTCATCCGGCTTCATAGACAAATAGAGCTGCGTATCATCAGCATAACAATGAAATTGTATGCCGTGATTCTGGATTATACTTCCCAACGGCTGCATGTATAAACTGAACAAGATTGGCCCTAGCACTGAACCCTGCGGAACACCATAACAGACCCTTGACTGTTCATATTCAAATGTTCATATCCTTCATTACATTTATGAAGTGATTAGTCTCCTCCTGGTCTTGTGTTTCTCCGTGTTTAGAAGAACTTCCTGGACTCAAAAGACCAGGATTCCTTGTGAACAGAGCATGTGCAGAAAACAAATTCCTGTTCCGTTTGATGGGGATATTCTGTTTGGTGTTTACATGACCCAATATTCAGGTTTTAAAAGGAGTAACCCAGGGCTCATATTCAGGTTTTTAAAAACCCCAATATGAGCAAATTCCGGTTATTCAAAGGGGTTATTGGTGTTTACATGGCCGTGCAAATTCGAGTTATTGCCAATATTCCGGTTAGAAAAAGGGTTATTGATGCATGGAAACACAGTCAGTGTCCTTCTGCGTTTTCATTTGAATATTTTTACAAATACACAATTAAAATGTGTAAAACAAAACAAAATAAAAAACAAAGAGCACGTTTGATAGGGATCAGGAAACAGCCGTATGAGCAGACGCTCTGCAGAGCCGAGGTGGCCTCGCGTCTGTGCACCTGAACACAGCACGTTACAGAACAGACGGAACAGAGCTACAGAGCCAAGCCAGTACTGAGTAGTTCTACAATCTAAGTTAGTCAGTGATGGGGAGAAGAATGCTAGATGTATCTGCAGTGGTGTGGTGCTGGTCACATATGCTTGATCATTTTTACTGCATTAAACTTTCGTACGGCCTCATCCACACTGAGACTGAGACCTCGTGGCCTCTCGGGTTCTGAGGGAATGAACATGAAAGAATAAAACACTGACCTGTTGGGATCCAGAAGACGTTACCGGGACGACCACATGGAAGAGAAAAAGAAAAAAGAGCTGGTCAGAGGACACTGTGGCAGACGCGTGTTAAACATGCCGGACATGCACACTCTCACACAAACAAGCAAAGTGAATTTCACAAATCACAGGCTAATTAGTCAGCGGCTCCACGTGGTGACAGTGGGGCTCAGCGGGGAGCCGGCCCAGACACTGCTCCATGTGTCAAGTGTCAAAGACCTCCTTAGCACCTCGTCACCTTTGACCTCAGAAGGATTGGCACGCTATGAATAACAATACCAGTGCATTGTATGGACACGCAGACACCCCGACATCAGGGACGGCTGGGACAAACACCTTTACAAGTGTTACAAACCAAGTGTTACGTTGTTACAAACCAAGTGTTACGTTGTTACAAACTAAGTGTTACGTTGTTACAAACTAAGTGTTACGTTGTTATAAACCTGCACACTTAGCTGCAACTCTGCTTTGAACTTAATTCACTTTCTTTGCCGATTTTAACCCTTGTGCTGTTTTTGGGTCAAGGGAGGGTGAAGGGAGAAAAGATGGAAGGAAGGAAGGAAGGAAGTAAGGAAGAAAGGAGAAAAGACAGAAGGAAGTAGGAAAGGGAGTAAGGAAGGGAGAAAAGAGAGAAGGGAGGAAAGAAGGAAGTAGGGAAGAAAGGAAAAAGAAGGAAGGAAGTAGGAAAGGGAGTAAGGAAGTAAGGAAGAAAGGAGAAAAGAAAGAAGGAAGTAGGAAAGGGAGTAAGGAAGGGAGAAAAGATGGAAGGAAGGGAGAAAGAAAGGAAAGAAGGGAGGGAGGGAGGAAGGAATGGAGAAAAGGAAAGAAAGAAGGGAGGGAAGAAGGACGGAATGGATAAAATAAGGAAAGAAGGAAGGAAAAGCAAAGAAGGTAATAAAGGAACGAATGACGGAAGGGAGGTAGGAAGAAAAAGGAGTAAAGGAGGGTAAAAAAGGAGGAAAAGAGGAAAGGAAGAAGGAAGGAGAGAGCAGGAAGAAAGAAGGAGAGAAGAATTGGGTCATTTTGACCCAAAGACAGTACAAGGGTTAACAAGTCATTTCAGTGGTTTAGCAAGTCTTTCTGTTCCCTCCTCTCTCCGGTGCATGTCAGAAGTAAGTAGTGCGACATTTAACCACTAATTCAAAAAAAAGGCAAAGCCCACAGAACAGGGACGGAGCAGATGAGCAGCCGGCTGGGACAAAGATAAAAGACATGGTTTAAGAGGGTGAAGGACATCAGGGACCTCCAGGGACTTCCCATCAGCCCCCTCTATCATTACTGTCCCAGTACATCCACAGAGCTGCCAGCATGCATCTGGGTTCTGGTGGGGAATTTCTGCTCCTTCAATGTGGATCTGATGAGATCGCTGATAAAATCACTGATAAAATCACTGATAAAATCACTGATGAAATCACTGATGAGATCGCTGATAAGGGGATCTGTACTGTACCGGCCTCAACATGGGAGTATTGGGTTTTCTAGATCAACAGGTGGCCACTGTCTTGGGCAACATTCTTTTTGCAAAGTTATATTCAGAGGCGCTTTTTTTGCAGGAATTTTGATCTCCAAAATTCATGAATTATTGCACTTCTGACAGAGGAAATGTACTTATTTGCTTTTCCATTGCAGGTAAAGGTTCACAGATGACTCAACTCTGAGACAGGGACAACAGTTCCAAACATTTCACATGTTTAAACAACAACTATGGAGGAGACCGGGGACTCGAGTGAATCAAAATCACAGAGGAAAGAATTTGAAAAGCAATTTCAGTGGTTGGACCCCCGATTATTAGATGTGTCGATTCCATCTCAACCGTTACACATAATTACGAAAACAATACCACATTTGAATTAGTCTATACGACATATTCATCATCAATTATTCAATCGTTTTTCAGATCTCAACATGAAATTTAAATTAGTCTAACATTTCTGCAATATCTGTACAAGTAAACTCCATCTTGGACTTCTAAAGGCAAGGCAAGTTTATTTGTATAGCATAATTCAACACAAGGTCATTTAAAGTGCTTTAAATCAACATTACACAATTAAACAGTAAACAACAAATAAAATGAAATAAAATGATAAGAAAAGAGATACAATAATAATAAAAAGCAGACGTTAAAAAGTAAGGGCAGTAGAGTACAACAGGTACATCTCATTCTTATAATGGCAAGAATTACAGGACGGTCTCAGAAAATTAGAATATTATGATAAAGTTCTTTATTTTCTGTAATGTAATTAAAAAAAAAGAATGTCATACATTCTGGATTCATTACAAATCAATTGAAATATTGCAAGCCTTTTATTATTTTAATATTAATATTGCTGATTATGGTTTACAGTTTAAGATTAAGACTCCCTGAATATTCAAATTTGTTCAGATAGGATATTTGAGTTTTCTTAAGCTGTAAGCCATGATCAGCAATATTAAAATAATAAAAGGCTTGCAATATTTCAGTTGATTTGTAATGAATCCAGAATGTATGACATTTTTGTTTTTGTAATTGCATTACAGAAAATCACAATATTCTAATTTTCTGAGACAGTCCTGTACGTTTCTACACGGTCAAAACGTACAAAGACCGGGTCAAATACAGTATTACAGAAGTAATCTGTAACAATTCATATGGTGAATTCTCTTCCACCATGCCTGTTTCCAGGTGTTAAAGGTGTGTTTCAGAAGAGTTACAGTGAAGTCCAGTCCTGTAGATGCCAACGGTGGCACTGAAAGAGAAGGAAAGCTTCCCCCCGAGCAGCAGGACCACCTAGCACTGGGAGCCCTCTGACAAGAGCTTTGATTATTATGCCTGCGCTCTCTGCCAGGGCTAAATTTAAGTGTTCCCATAAAGTCCAGAAGAAATAAAACTTGGGAATGGCCTGGCCTGTGTCTGTGTGAGAGAGGGGAGAACTCTTGACTGAATGTGTGTGCGTGTTTAGGGTCTTTTCTGGTCAGCGCTGTCGCACAGTCCGGGGGATAATAATAGGATGTGCTACAACTAACTGAGACCAAAGCTGGACTTCCCACGTCTCCCACTCGCTGGTGGCACTTGTGTTATTCTCTAAACACTCGCCGGCCACCCCTCCCTCGCGCAGCTCGGTCCTCGTGCTCCCATCGCTCGCTTCATCTACATTAGGCACCTCCCTAGTGCATAACCAAAAACTGTCAAAAAGGGCCGGGACATGGCAGACTTACCCCGTATCTCTCAAGGAAATGTGGATTCCTTGTTTATCTTTGATTAAAAATAACTTTGGGAAGAGGCCGATCAATACTTTCCCTACGACGAGAGAAACGAGGGGGAGCGAGGAGGTAGTGGAGGAGAGGAGAGGAGGGGGGGTAGCAAACGGAAGGGGAGGAAAAAAGCGTGAGAAATTTGACGACATTTGGAAATGCGTGTGTGTGTGATGGGTTGCTGTGTGTCATTCCCATGGCCTCATACAGTAGCCCTGACATTGTTACTCACTGCTCTGATGTTTTAACACTGACAAAATGGCTGACTACACAAATAACAGGACAGCAAAAGGGCTCGGTAGATACGCTGTGCGCTGCCGTGAACGCTATATAAAGGCCTTTGCAGTACGGGAGCATGGAGAGGCCATTCCTGCCGATGCTTTGCTTGGCTCCTTTAAAAGAATCTGCTTATGGTTTCTGTCAGAGATGCACGTCCATTTTTCACCCCATTAACAACTATCATTACCAGCCCAACTGGAGGCTATAATTGGGCCAGCTATGGAAAAGAGTTGTCAAAACACAATTAAATTCCAAAGTATGGTGAGAGAGAACACGGGAAATGGCCATAACATCATATTGCCGGCTTTCCTTTCCCAAAAATAGGAAAGAAAAACATGAAAACCATTATTTTACACTGGAAAGCTTTGGAGGGGGATTATGTAGACGGGTGATCTGAGCTGACTAAACGATAGGGCTACTGAAAACATAACAAATAATCACTCTTGGTGTCAGGGATGAAGAATGGACACATTAAAAGCCCTGTCCAAGGATCAAAAGCCAAGATTTTGGAGAGACTGGATTTAGAAAAACTTCAAATACAGCCGTGACCACTGAGGGCTCCCAAGATTAATTATTATAGCAGAGTAAAGATGTCCATGATGAATAAACTACTTATTCTGTGTGTCGGCGGCGAGCAGGATTGGCTTCTGAAAAGTTCCGTCAAGGTTTTGGTACGGGCTCTGGGACTGGCCGGAGAGTGGCGGTGCATAATTGGTACAAATTTAACTTCAAAAGATGGGTTGGAAGTAGCTCTTAAGCTACAGTGAGTCCACTCGTCTTGTTTCCAAGGGCGTTCAACTACCACTAACAACATCACTTTAGTTTGATCATGCTGGTAACACATGGAGATAAACGGGGTTTGCAGTTTCATCTGCTTTGTTGAAATACATGCTGTTTCACTGAAGTAAATAGACAAGCATTGGTGATGCTCCCACAAAATAGACCACATGGATAAACTTAATTACAACCCCTCCGTAAAAACTAGATTCAGAAAGATTGAAGTCTTTTAACGAGAAATGCCTGGTTTTATTTTGAAAATAGCTATTCTATATTTATAAAATAATCTTGATATAGTGTGGCATGGTGAAACGATGTACACTTTTCACGGGACCCTGAACCAGATAATGTGGCTGTAAACAACGGATATGGACATACTTGGCATCTTCGGTATTGTGTCCAGACAATTTCAATATTTTAAATTGCTAAGAAAATAAAATACAATAATTGTGCATATAATAATAGTTGTATCTAAAAATGTGACGGAAAGGAACTTTTAGGAATGTTAGGCCCTCGATTCCAGTTTTTAGGCCCTTAATTGCAGTTTTAGGCCCTTGATTTCAGTTTTTTTGAAGACTATAGATATCAAGCAGAGGGTGCTTACTGATTTGAGACACTTGTGGCAATTTTCCACTAGTACCTACTCAGCCCGACTCGACTCGCCTCGCCTCGCCTCAGTTTGGCCTCTTTCCACTAGGGGGATACTTTTCTGTATCTATTCTGCCGAGGTTCTAAGCTGCTGAGTCGGCTGTATCTGACATCATCACACTACAGGCCACTGATTGGTCGGGGGGTTGGAGTCAGACGTCTGAGTCAGGATGTGACATCATTTCAAGAGCCACTCGCGTGGCTTCTTGTTCATTTTTCTTCGGAGAACAATGGCGTCGTTTTAAATTTAAATCCAATAAATGCCACAGGACAAGCAGCAGATATATCAACTCATCCATGTTCTCCGTTTTTGGCGCCTTTACTTCTTCGTTTGTGTCGCACAATCAAATACGTCACAGCAGCTTCTCCAACCTCCTACTTCTGATCTGGGTGTTGAAAATAAACAAGGGCAAGATGAGTCGAGTCGAGACGAGGCGTGGCGAGTCGGGCTGAGTAGGTACTAGTGTAAAAGCTCCATTGAATATTACTTCTGACATTTTCCATCATCAAATTCAAATGTAGATGTTTTGCAAACATGTGAACAAAGTATTGAGTAAAATTGTATTAACAATGTGTTGATGGCGCCAAGAGACTTTTCTTTAAGTTGTGACATGATACAGGTGTGTACCGATTTTCGTGCATGTGCGTCAAACCGTATTGTGGGGCTTGAGGCGCAAAGTTTTCTAGAGGGCGCTGTTGAGCCGTTAGGCCACGGCCATTAATGCAAACCATTAAATATCACATTGGCTTGTGTGCAAAATTTGGTGACTTTTAGGGCACGTTTAAGGGGGCAAAAAGGCCCTCCTTTCGTCGGAAGAAAAACGAGAAAAAAAAAAATGTCACAGATCCAGCAGCACATCTATCATCTCCTCCAGGTTCTACATCTTTAGAGTTGTTGTCTTCTTCGTTTTGATCAAACTATCAAATACGTCACAGCAGCTTCTCCAACCTCCTACTTCTGATCTGGGTATTGAAAATAAAAGAGGGCAAGATGAGACGAGTCGGGCTGAGTAGGTACTAGTGTAAAAGCTCCATTGGATATTACTTCTGACATTTTCCACCATCAAATTCAAATGTAGATGTTTTGCAAACATGTGAACAAAGTATTGAGTAAAATCGTATTAACAATGTGTTGATAGCACATTAATTTACTGGCGAAAGTGGCTGCTGAATCTGGATCAGAAAAGCCGAGGACATTAGTGTCCGGGGCAAGAATAAAATCTATTACACCATGTAGTCCTAGAGGTGTGTGTGTCAGCTGACATAAAGCAGAGGACGCTGGGTAGTGGAAGGGAGTTGCAGGCCTCTCTGCCTCTGTAATCTGGCCTGATTTATAGCGACTAGCCCTGCTCTCCCCTTCCACCTCCACACTGACACACTGGGCCTCCTCCACTGGAGACAGCCTGGCGTCCGCACACTTCCACGCACACTTCCACGCACATGTACACACACACACACACACGCGCGCGTGCGCACAAAGATTTGTGCATAGACACACAAGCAACCTGGCAGCAACAGTTTGAGTTGCACAGTAGTCCATGCACCCAAACTGCATGGGGCTGTTGCTTAACCAAATGAAGACCAGATCCAGACATGAAAGGAGCTGAAGAGTCTACACAAACCCAGAGTACAAGATTTATATCACAAATCAAACTATTGTGACGTTACAGTCAATGCAATCCTATTAACCCCTGCGAGACAGCTCAGTGGTCATATCACCCAAACAGAGGGAAAACCATAAAAATAACTGTTTTAAATCAGAAATGTGTGCAGGGAAAGAATCTAATTATTCAAAATTCATGACTGACAGGGATAAATAAGTGTTTTAGGTAAGACAGCTAAAATGTAAGAGGTTACAGTTTGTGACAGGGTGCGTAAACAGCTTTGCAACATCAAAACTTAATTATTGCACCTTTATATTGCTCAATATTAATTGCATAAAGAACATAGCACTTCCTAATATAATAGAGAGTTCATTCTTACTGAAACCAGGTTTTCCAAGTAGGAGTAATGTTTTGAGAAATGTACAATTGTAAAATCCAGCAAAAACATTTGTAAGTCATTAGTCATTTATTATTAGTCATGTGAATATGAAAGCAGAGCCTCTTTCAATAAAGACTCATCTGATCCTAACCAGGTCTTCCAGGTTTAAGATGAAAAAAACCTCAGGTGAACAAAAACGAACAAAAACAATTGACGATTTTAAATTTCGTGAAGGACAGAGTTAAAATAGTTTTTTGTCTTTTTTTTTTGTTTCTGATAGCTTTGCAACCTGTCCAGGGTGTCATGGTGTCCAATGATTTCTTTGATTCAAATCATTCTTGAGGGAATAATTATTCAAACAAATTTGGACTTTGACTGCCCCTTTCCAATGCCATCCATCCGCCCACCCAACCCATCCATCCATCCATCCATCCATCCATCCATCCATCCATCCATCCATCCATCCATCCATCCATCCATCCATCCATCCATCCATCCATCCATCCATCCATCCATCCATCACATCCATCCATCCCTCCATCCATCCATCCATCCATCCATCCATCCATGGTCCTGGGTGCAGTAGTCTAAGCAGGGTAGACCAGAGTTCCCTAACCCTGGTATCTTGGTCTAGGTCATTTGGGGGATCCCAGGGCATTCCCTGACCAGCTGAGTGACACAGACTACGTTTACATGCTGTCAAAATTGGGGTTAAGCTCAATATGCCCAGTAGAAGTGGTTTTGTTTCTCGTCCCTGTAGTTCTCCTTTTTCAGCGTCTTCCAGCGGAGCTTGATCTGGTCTGGCGTTCGTACAAATGCTGCTTCGTGCAACTTTTCTCTCTCCTTCTTGTAAATCTTCTATCCCGGTACTTTCTACCGTCTACAAATGCAGAAATGTTCATATCCTTCATTACATTTATGAAGTGATTAGTCTCCTCCTGGTCTTGTGTTTCTCCGTGTTTAGAAGAACTTACAACGCTTACAGATTAAGAAAACTCAAATATCCTATCTCAAAAAATTTGAATATTCTGGGAATCTTAGTCTTAATCTGTAAGACATAATCAGCAATATTAGAATAATAAAAGGCTTGCAATATTTCAGTTGATTTGTAATGAATCCAGAATGTATGACATTTTTGTTTTTTTTAATTGCATTACAGAAAATAAAGAACTTTATCACAATATTCTAATTTTCTGAGACAGTCCTGTACATCTAAGCACCCATTTTAGGATTTTAGAAAAAAAGAAAACCCCCAAAAAACTTTTGGTATGGTATACGGGTAGTCAGAAACTAGATTCTCCAGTATTTAGAATGCCTTAGTTGGTGGAAAAGCATAATTTAAGTTGTTTATACCATTCTGTCAGAGCTAAAGGCCACAACCTCTGTAGTACGTGATACAAATTGAAGCCACACAATGAACGATAAAGGACAGACACAACAACGACATCATATTCACACGCATTAGACCAGCAGACTGCAACACCTTGGTGTGTGTGTGTGTGTGTGTGTGTGTGTGTGTGTGTGTGTGTGTGTGTGTGTGTGTGTGTGTGTGTGTCTGCGTGTGTGTGTATACTATGAATCACACTGTATGGACAGGTGTTTACAGTGAAGCTAGGTTATCTGTCTCCATTACAGCACCGCAGCTCGGACTCCCAGGGCCATTATCTACTCAGACCGGCCTAAACACACGCCCAACAGGAAGCCCCACACGCTAACGACGAGACCTTTCACACACGGCCCTGGCGCGAGATCATAATGGACCTTTCTGGGTTCTGGGGGCCTGTGATGCAATCTAACACCCAAACTGAGACGACACAGAAAAAAGCACCACTTTGTTCACCAACTCTTTTTCTTTGATCTGCATTGAAATCAGCAAACATTGACTGTGTTTCCATGCATCAATAACCCTTTTAAAACCTGAATATTGGCAATAACCTGAATTTGCACGGCCATGTAAACACCAATAACCCCTTTGAATAACCAGAATTTGCTCCTATTTTTAAAAACCCCAATATGACCCCTGGGTAATTCTTTTAAAACCTGAATATTGGGTCATGTAAACGCCAAACAGAATATCCCCATCAAACGGAACAGGAATTTGTTTTCTGCACATGTTCTGTTCACAAGGAATCCTGGTCTTTTGAGTCCAGGAAGTTCTTATAAACACGGAGAAACCAAGACCAGGAGGAGACTAATCACTTCATAAATGTAATGAAGGATATGAACATTTCTGCATTTGTAGACGGTAGAAAGTACCGGGATAGAAGATTTACAAGAAGGTGAGAGAAAAGTTGGTGGAAGCAGCATTTGTTTTGAATTT